>NC_141107.1:13800645-14078145 GCF_041138505.1 Cibotium barometz
CAAGAATCAAAGACTAAGAAGTGGTGGATGAACATCTCTCTCGAATCAAGGAGAAAGGAAAAAGTGTTGAATATCTTCTTCTTCTTTTTTGAGGCAAGCTACAAAGGAAAATTTGGAAAATTAAAAAATCCGTCTAGGTTTGCAAATCTATAAGAAAAATATTTATGCAAGTGTTGTTTTAATTTAGTGATTTAATTTATGGGTGAGAGTAGGAACCCTAAATCCATAATACGTGTAGTCTAATGGAACAACACTTGTGGTGATTGCAATGAATTTGATCATAATGGGATTAAATGAAGGATCATTGGTATGGGACCAAGTTAAACCTTGAAGTACGTGACTTTGTTATGGCACACATACTAGAAATAATCGTTGATGGTAGACTTGCGCAGTTGATTATGGTAGGTCGATGAAGAAAGACATTCATAAAATCTGTCAATGATTGGTTGACAAAGTTAAGTATCTTGATCTACATGGGGAACTCTCCTTAGGGGAGGTAATCTACTCTATAAGAGATTTTCTTTGACAATTTGAGGATTATATAGAATCTAAATCATTATCTAGGATAATTGATTGATCTATTTATCCTCATTGATTAACAAATAATTCGACCAAGGTAAAGGAGTTTGTGAGATCTCACTTATGTGGGCATAGCAAGGTTCAATCATTGTTGACAATTTGAGGATTATATAGAGACTAAATCATTATACTTGATTGATCTAGTTATCCTCATTGTGACAAATAAATTGATCAATGTAAAGGGGTTTCTGAGATCACTTTTGTGGGCATACTGACATTCAATCATTGTTGCAATTATCTCTCATTAATCACTTCTAAGATCCATTGTTTGATTAATTGAATGTTACTTCAAATTGGTTTAATTTAAATGGACAACATATTGACTAAGAAGAGAAATATTTTTTTAAACCATGTTAGTGTACAAAAAATAAAAATGGCACCTACCCTAATAAAAATTCTTGTTTTTATACGTGTGTATGAGTGTGCTTATAGGATATTGTTGGGACCATAGGGTTTCAAAGAGCAGGAATCATTGGAGAAACAAGAAAGACTATCACTAGAGGTTCTCCATAGATCTTGGGTTGACACTAAAGATCCTCCGGTTCTCAATTGATCTTGGTTTTTGACATTAGAAAGAGTATCTCAATTTCCCATATGAACATACTACACAAAAGATCCCTAGAAAGAATATCGTGGTTTCCCATATGAGTATACTATACAATATTGTGGATTAGTAGTACGAACAAGGATCTTTGAAAGTGTTATTTTGATTTGTCCAAAAGAAAATAATATAATATAAGGTTAAAAATAGATAGGTTTGAATTACCTTAAGGGGAGGCAAGGTTAACCTTGAGTAAGAGCTTGTATAAGAGACTCAGTGACTAGAGTTTATTGCATGTTATTATGCTCAAAATTTCCTAGACAAAGACTATAAGCTTTTTTCATTCTTACCTTTGTTTAGGAACTTCTATAAGCAAAAGGATGCCGAAATCTATTAGTAGGAGTTTTGATACATTATGTAATATTTAAAATAGTCAAATACATTAATGCAGCTTTGTAATCACAGTTTTATATAATCGTGTACTAGGAGTTTTGATATGTTATGTAATATTTAAAAGAGTAAAATGCATTGGCTTTGTCCCCATGGAGGTGAGCGTGACATGGAGATCAATAATGAGGCGAGGTTATTACTATATAGGTCATGTAGCAAAGTGTATCATGGGTTAGTAGTTGGCTATTTTAAGGGAGAGAGAGAGAGAGAGAGAGAGAGAGAGAGAGGGGGGGGGGGGGAAGGGGAAGGGGAAGGGGAAGGGAGGGTTTAAGAGAGAAAGGGACGGAGGGATGGAGCGATGTAAGTACAACCTAGGTACAAAAGCAAGCATGTATGAGGAAGGATGGAGAGATGTGAGTATAATCTAGGTACTAAAGGAGGCATGTAGGAGGAAGGATGGAGAGATGCGAGTATGAGCTAGGTACTAAAGGAGGCATGTAGGAGGAAGGATGGAGAGATGCGAGTATGAGCTAGGTACTAAAGGAGGCATGTAGGCGGAGGGATGGAGATGCGAGTATAAGCTAGGTACTAAAGGAGGCATGTAGGCGGAGGGATGGAGATGCGTGTATAAGCTAGGTACTAAAGGAGGCATGTAGGAGGAGGGATAGAGAGATGCAAGCACAAGCTAGGTACTAAAGGAGGCATGTAGGAGGAGGGGTGGGGCCACATAAAGAGAGAGAGAGAGAGAGAGAGAGAGAGAGAGAGAGGGATGAGCTAGGTAATTAATGGGCATTGTAGAGGCCATGCAAGAGAATTTGTGGAATCACGAGAGAGAGAGAGAGAGAGAGAGAGAGAGAGAGAGAGAGAGAGAGAGAGAGAGAGAGAGAGATATTTAACTACTTTCCTATGTCATACATGTAAGAGAAAATGCAAGTAGGAGGAGAAAGAGGAGCTAGTGGAAAAGAGAGTAGGGGAGTGTTACATTCTTCATAGAAATTTCCAAATGCAAGTAGGAGGAGAAACAGGAGCGAGTGGAAAAGAGAGGAAGGGAGTGTTACATCCTTCATCGAGATTTCCTTAGGGGTATGGCTATTATTCTATGTGCCTTGTTATGTGTAGCTTATGCTAGGAGTTGGCTAGCAAGTATGCTATCTAATAACTCCATAAAACCAAGGTTATGAATCACCATTGGGTCTATATACCTAAATGGTTGTGCACATTATTAAGTGTTGAGAACCAAGAATATATGATTTAGATATATTCTAGCCCTTATATAGTGATCTTGGGTATGGCATAAGTCATAAAATGCAACATTGTGTGGTCAAGAGCTATCTAGTAGGGCAAAGTGGTATATTTTCTAGAAGCCTCATAGGTAAGTATTTGACCTAATACATTTCTCCTTTGTTAATATCTATCCCATCTATGGCTAGGTTTGTGACTCTCTCTCTCTCTCTCTCTCTCTCTCTCTCTTTGTGTGTGTGTGTGTGTGTGCATGCACATGGTTGTGGGTGGTAGAGAGAAAATGTTTGCAAAAATATAATTTTTCTCCTTAAGAAACGATCGACAAAACAAGTGCCCCTTTATGTATGATTTTTTTTGTAAGTCTATGAAATTCACAACCTATTCTATTAAACTAAGGTGTTATCCTACATAATCCTAAGTGAACCCCCCATAATTTTAGTCAAGGTTCTTATTAAAGTATGAAATAGCTAAAGCATAAAAGTATCATGAATTTGGACACAAGGAATTGGATACACTTTAAAAGGCAAAGCATGATGTTTGTTTTTAGTGCTTTGTAAATGATAAAATTTGACCACCTGTATATGTTTCTAAAGAGCATGTTTATTGAAGTAAGTACTAGTATGTTACTCAGATTCTAAGAATTGGAGAGAGAGAGAGAGAGAGAGAGAGAGAGAGAGAGAGAGAGAGAGAGAGAGAGAGATGGATCCATGCTAACCCTATTTATAATCATTACTTTACCATCATCTACATGCTTGTGATTGCACATGTTGTTGGTTGATCACTTCTATAAGACCTCAGGTACTATTCTTGAGCATGGTCAAGATTCGTGCCTTTGCCTTACTTTATATTAGTTTCTAGTAGGAAGCTTAGTGCAGTGCAAGACAAGACAAGACCAGACATAAAGCATTTTAGTGGTGCAAGAAGTTGGGTTGAAAGGTATGCTTGAATGAACTTTGAAGTGACACAACTTTGCTTTTGTTTTTTCCTTTGAAAGAAAAGATCAAACAAGGCCCAAAGTATTGCTTAAAGTGTGTAGGTAGCACATCTATGGATCTTTTGGGATACTATAACAATATAACATGGGAAGAGGAGAAATGTCTTCTAGTTTCTCAATCTATAGGCATGTATGAATGAATATATACATAAGCATATGTGCATTCAAAAAAAGTGAGCTTGTGAGAAAGTAAGTAAGGGAAGTGTTTGGACACACACACACACATGTGCATGCATGCTTGCACGCACACACACACACACACACATGCACAATGCACAGGCACACACACACACACACACACACACATGCACAATGCACAGGCACACACACACACACACGCACACGCATGCACTCATGCGCGCGCGCACACACACAGAGTGTTCACTCCAACGAAAAACATTAGATAATACATCGAAGTCTCATAAATGACTTGAGTGTGGGGGGACTTTGAAGAACTTTGTTTACTTGGTACCTTATTGTACCTAATGAGATAAAGAGTACAAGCATATAGTTATGATGCTAGTAGGTATGTATATGTCCAGATCATACACTGTGATAAACTATAAGTTTTAATAAAAGTCAATCCTGCACATCATCTCTATGTGTAGATGATAAATAAGATAGGGCTAACACTACATGCTATTGGAAATATTGATATCATCACTCCAGTAAAATTATTTTTTATTGGTCCCAATTTCTTTTTCACAAAATAGAAAACGATCTAATTTAAGTATGCCCATTATTAGTAGACCTTTAAATAAGCTACCTTATCTACACTTAAGGATAAAATAATGTGTTTAATTTCACAAAATGGACAACACATTCAACATAAGTATGTTCAAGCTACATTCTCTCCCTCTCTTTGTAGGTGAGCAAGCTACACCATGTCGTGAGATAGAACCCTCAAAATGTTCTTAAAAAAGCAGGAATGGCTCTCTCTTTTTTTAAGTGTTAAAGTGAGTAATCAAAGAGATAAGACACTTCGTTATTACGAGATGAAGATTTACATTGTTGTTTATAAAAACTACTTTTTTGCATGGGAAAAACAAGATAAGTAGCTAAGATAGAGGGAGGGGTCAAAGGTGAAGGAAATCTAAGGTGGGGGTTGGAGGTGAAGGAAATCCAAGGTGAGGGTTGGAGGTGTAGGAAATCTAAGATGGGGTTGGAGGTGAAGGAAATCCAAGGTGGGGGTTGGAGGTGTAGGAAATCTAAGATGGGGTTGGAGGTGTACTAAATCCAAGGTGGGGTTTGGAGGTGTAGGTTAATGCTACAACTCTATGGATGGTAATATGAAGTGTGCGAATACTTGAGTTAAATTTCATTTTCTTCATTCTATAAGATATAGTGTTTGGGAATTGTCAAATTGTCAACACTTTAGTTGAAGTTCATTTAATTCAATTTACTGATCACATTTATAAGGCAAGGACTCCATGCTCACTTCACAAAAGATGAGCAATATTTGTTAAAATAATAAAGACAAACTTATGCTTAGTAAAGAACACTTGTGCATTAGTTATATGAATCTATGCTTGTACAGAATAGATTCAAGCAAGCGTGTAACATTGGGATGTTGTCCGCCAAACATATCAAGCAACCTTGTGCCATACTACCATTGGACATGCAATCAATCTTATGATTTGCTAGAGTTTGTGAGGAAAAATCCTAGTAAGTGGGCATGGTGGTGAAAGGATGCTTATACACTAGCCCCAATTGATAGGGGAATGGGTGGCCATGGACGGCTAGCTTATTGAGTGTGTGTTTAAACACCCTAGATGGGGCGAGGAAACTAGTAATGAAGGATGAAGACAAATCAAGAGCAATAGCTATTTTGAGAGTGTGTGTGTGTGTGTGTGTGAGAGAGAGAGAGAGAGAGAGTGAGTGAGTGAGTGAGAGAGAGAGAGAGAGAGAGAGATAGACACAGGGGGGGAGGAGGAGGAGGAGGAGGAGCTTTAACATCGTAGCCAAGCCTACGAATTATATATGATCCATATGATGGCACTGAAGTGTGGGGATAAGACTTGAATCCGGGACCTCTTGATTGCGGCCCGACGCATAGACCACTACAGAGAGAGAGAGAGAGAGAGAGAGAGAGAGAGATTAACATCGGTAGAATGCAACACGAGGGCCAACGGTGAGAGAGAGTGTGTGTGTGTGTGAGTGAGTGTGTGTGTTTGGTGGGGTGGGGGTGTGCAATTATTAAAGCAATTTACCCCCATATCTCAATTTTGGCTAAAACCGAAAAATAAAAGAGAGGGAAAAAACTATTGCGTAAAAGATTCATATCATGGAGCGGGCAAGGCTTTTTTTGAAATTCTTTTGGAGCTGGTTTTCCGCATGGCCAAATGATGGCCCTGTGCAGAAAATGTTTTTTTTTGGGAATTAGCGAAAATATTTATTTAGTAATTCACAAATTTACTGTTCAATGCGCAAACCTCAAAAAGGCATAGGGACCCGTTTTCAAGAAATCAATTAACGGCTACATATATATATATATATATATATATATATGTGGACAAAAATACTTACGTATATTTTATAAAAAATGGACATAAAATTTATTTGAAGCTTGGACAAATATATATATGTATTCTCCAAAAATCAGGCAACAAAAACATTATAGGGACATGATTATATGTAAAATAAATTTAAAATTCCATCTAGAAATTGATTAAAGAGACAAGAATATAAGTTTTTTTTTAAATGGACAAGAAATCAAATGCAAAGGGAAAAATTTATGAATACTATTTTTTCCGAAAAAAAAAAATTTGGGCACACGGAAAGGTACCAAAAACAGTTGAATTTACACATAAAGTACAAAACAGGTATGAGAAAAAAAGAAGATATAAATTGGTCCCAACAACTGCAGCAAAAATAAGACAAAAGACTACATAGGGTACACATATTAGCCCAACAAATTCAGGCTCAATCATTTCCTCTTTTACCTTATCAATTTGCCTACAAATTGATCACTAATTTGATCTGATTCATCCTTGCAGCCAATTTCAGCTCAAATTGAGCTCCATTGATCGAATTTTGATCATCCTAGAAGCTCAATATGGGCCCTCATAATTATTATCTTTGATCCATACTAATGTGCCTTCCTCTGGCATGATTTGGCTCCTTCAATCAGCAAATCAAACCCAGCAAGATAGAGCTTAATCCATGTGATTAGTGGCATTTTGGACATCACGTCCGATCTTACACATAATCATCCCACATCTGATCCAAATCTTAAGAAGTCATAATGAAGGTACATCAATACTATGCTGTCCTATGCTGCATTGGACTGGTAATGCTCTGTCGGAGTTGCGTTGAAGGCCTACGAGCTGAGCTCAGTGAGCCCCAAAACTCCACATTAACATCAATTATGCAGGAAAAAGGTAGAAGCTTGCTGCCCTCTTACAACCAATCAGCCATAATATCCAGATACATTATTGTGGACCAGCATGGTAATGGGCAATATAGCAGTGTGCAAGCTGCTGTAGACTCCATGCCAGACAACAACAGAGACTGGGTCTACATTCAGATCAATGCTGGGCTGTATATGTAAGGTTAATTAACTCTAATCCTACACAGATCAGGTTAATTAACTCTAATCCTACACAGATCATGTTAAGCCTAGTGATATAGCATCACCAATTATGATAGGGTAATGGGGATTCATCCAAGAGTAAGCTCTAATGTCATGCAAGTTATTTTAAGCTCTAATAGGGATTTGTTGGTTTCTATATTAACAGCATTTCATTGTCTCTTTAATAGGATAATTGTGAAATGCTGTTTATTTAACACCAAGCTCTAATGTCATGCAAATTCTGTTAAGCTTAGCAATGAATAAATCATTGCAAATCATGGTAAAGAATTATGTGTTTAATTACAAACATGGTTGCTAATCATGTTGTTTTTGTACTAACAGCATTGCATTATCTCTTATTAAGCCTTCAAAAAACCTTCTAATCAGGCCAATAAGGCATCCTTTAATTACACCTTGAATTATGGTAAATGCAGTGAGAAGGTGACCATCCCATACACAAAGCCATATATCATATTCCAGGGGGCGGGCAGGAAATCTACTGTGATAAGCTGGAGTGATAGAGCCAGCACCTTTGGCACAGCCAACAGTGCCACTTTCTCAGCCAATGCAGCCAGCTTTGTTGCAAGGGGGGTGGGGTTCAGGGTATGTATGTAAATAAGCTCTTCTTAATTACAAGCTAGTTATAATTTGCAATAATTCCTCAAGTTTTGAAAATTGAGCAAAATTGGGCTTGGTTTGGGTGCTTGCTGATGTGGGTTTGTTTCTGCAACAGTTAATGATGTTGGATTTTCTAGTTGATACACATAGATCCCTCCATCAACACCCCCCCCCCACCGTCGTGGATGGACGGGGGCTTGGAAGGGCAAGACTGCCCACCCAAGACTCATGGCCTGTCATGATGGAAACCCCCCTGCCCTGCATGTGTGAGCAGCCTAAAGCTGGATATACAACCAACCCATTCAGGCCGCCTATAATGTTGTGTATCCAGCTTTTAAGTGGTTGATGTCAGTTTGTGTTTGCATTGATGACAGCTGAAGTGAGTCCATGTTCTGAACTAGAATGGGGCCTTCGATGTGTTCATGTGTGTTTTCTTGTCCGTTTAGCAGGCGGCCATCGTTTTGAGCAGAATGCACATCTTGAAGTCGTTGATATGGGGATTCCTATGAAGTGTGGTGAATGGTAGTCATAAGAGATGTACTTATGGATCTGTGTGGATGTGTTTTGGTAGAATGCAGCTCCACCCCCATCACCAGGGGCATCAGGTGGGCAGGCAGTTGCAGTGCTTCTAGCCGGGGACATGATGGCGTTTTACGAGTGCGGGTTCTATGGAGCACAAGACACACTGTTTGACTATGAGGGCAGGCATTACTTCAAGGGCTGCTACATTGAAGGATCCATAGATTTCATTTTTGGGCATGGACAGTCCACTTACAAGGTAATAAAAAGCTGCTCTACATTCTACAGAGATGTGGTTACCTAGATCTAGTCAAATGGGAGAGGTTTACACACCATGCCAGCCCATCCTAACACATTGTGACTGCACAGAGCTGCGAATTGTTCGTGAAGGCGCAGCCAGGCTACATATCAGGCTCCATCACAGCCCAGAACAGGGACGATGGCGGCGACGGGGGCGGCTTCATGTTTGTGGGATGTAGGATCGACGGCACAGGCGAGGTGTTCTTGGGGAGGGCATGGGGGGCATACTCTCGTGTCATCTTCATGTACACATACATGAGCTCCATCATCACTCCTCAAGGCTGGTTTGACTGGGACAACCCCTCCAGACAGAGGTACAAACCACACCCCCCTTTGTTTTCTTCTGATCCTTCCATAATCGCAATTTAAATACTCTAATTATCTACTTTACGCATGCTGAACATCTCTTTTGAGTGCTCTAAAACCTCTGATTCATCGTGCGCAGCTTTAACTAAGCCCTTCATCTCTGCTTTAATGCGTAATTGCCTGCTTTAACTGATGCAATCTCTGTCAGTGCTAATATTATACTATGTGGTTTCTGCCATCGCTAAACCTACTATAACAGATGAGAGAGTCTGCTTAATTTCTGCTAATCGTGCTTTAGGTACTAAAAGCGTATTATACAGTCTCTATCTAACTGCTCTATCAGTTACTCGCTTCTTTGAGCATTTGGACCTAAGACGGTCTAAGACGGTTTACACACACCGACAAGTCTAAGACCACGTTCACACGCTTCCCATGGGAACCTTGGACCCATGGCTATTCCATGGATCACAACTAAATAGCCTAGTGGGTTTTTCATCGTGGATCCCAACTAAACTCTAATATCTAGGAGCCCATTGGAAAGGCTATAGTTCATGGCATCAGTTCTTATATTTTTGTAGCTGTCGATCAATGTTCGACCTCTTTAGCTTTTCACATTCCAAAAAGTCTATTTGGTGAACACGCCTTGATGTTGTCTTGACGATTGCCTAACATTCATGTGGGTAGCTTTTGAACATATCTAAATAGCTCCAACTACCTTGGCCCACATTTGTGTAATTGATATATTAGGATAATATGTGTGAATGTAGTAGCCCCTAAAGTGTAGAAGGGCCTTTACACATACCTCACAAAATTTGCAAGCTCTCAATGCAATTTTTGCATGGGCTTGGAGATGAATGAGGGACACTCCCCATCCAGAGATTGGGTGAGGAAGATCTCCTCCAAAAATTGAGAATCTTTACACTTTTCAGTGTAGTTTACGATTCCACCCGAAATGTGTAAACATTCTGAGGGTGCTTTTTAGAGAAGAGGGAGCTTCATCCATACCCACGAGTGCATCAGGTGACCCTCCATTCAGAAGACCCATCTTCCCTAATATATAACCGCTTTTGTCAAAGGATGAGTGGTCAAAGGAAGGTTTTGAAAGGACCCTAGTTTTTCCATTCATATGTAATGTCATGAAGAAACCAAAAAGCACAAGTAGCTCACTCCCTTGAGGTAATTAATCATTGCTATACACAGAAATTATCTTCTCACTCAAGGGTACCATGATACTAGCTTAGCTTCTACGCAAGATCCACCTAGAAGCTCAAAGAATGCATGTATAGATCCATTTTTATCACTCTTTCCAATATTCAAACCGTGACCTTGCTTTTGACATGGCTTGACTCTAATGTTACTTTAAAACAAACAACATATGTTGTCACTTGAGAATTATTTCAAATCAAGGTCATTAACAAGCTTTTCAAAACTTGCTTAAGATATGCATTTTGTACTTTCTTTCATGAGATGTAAGTTTTCATACATGATTATTGAAAAGAAAAATAGCCTAGTGTTAGTTTATGCACATTAGATAGATTTGTAATGCCACCCCAAGCACAATATCCACTTTTTTTTTGTGAATATACATCACTACATTTGAATTGAATTACTAGTAATGGTTGCCTATGCTAAGCAGGTGCATAACCTTCTTGTGCTTTTTTAACACCAGCTCCACCTCACTAGAGAGAGAGAGAGAGAGAGAGAGAGAGAGAGAATCCGGCTAACATGTCTCTATTGCGTGCACACACACACAAAAACAAAGAGAGAGAAGAGAGAATTCTACTAACATGCCTCTATTGTGTGTGTGGGCACACACACAAAAAGAGACAGAAGAGAGAGTTCTACTAACATGCACACAAAAAGTGAGAGAAGAGAGAGAGTTCCGCTAACACGCTCCTATTGTGCATGCACACACACCCCTATTACACATGCACACATACAGACCCCTACTCTGCAGATGCACACATATACACCTCTATTGCGCATCCACACACACACACACACACACACAAAGAGAGAGAAGAAGGGGGAGGGGTGTGGGGGATGTTAGAAGGGGATCCCACATTGAAAGAGAGAGTGTGTGTTTAAGCTTGGTACATGCCTAGTGGATGCCCATCAAGGTTTTTTTAGATGGAGCTTACTATAATAAACTACAATAAAGTGATCAATTTCATAAAATTAAGGGTTTTAATGTTTAGTGGTTTCAACATGGTATTAATGTTTAGTGGTTTCAACATGATATTAGGATAGGTATATGTAATTCCACCCTATGTTCAATAGTCTATCCAGTGATGAATGTATTTAAGAAACACATCTATTGCTTTGGCAATTTAATATGTATCAACACAATTAGAATATGCATTAAAGAATTTCCTTTTTGACCCTTATACTATTGTTTACATTGTTTTCTGTAGCACTGTATACTATGGTGAATACAAGTGTTATGGCCCTGGAGCAGACTCCTCTGGAAGGGTTCCTTGGTCTCACCAATTAAGTGATGCACAAGCTCAACCTTTCCTAGAGCTTAGCTACATCGATGGAGGAAGTTGGCTTCAAGAATCATGACTCGACAAACAAAGCCACCCAACACAACAGCAAAGTAGCTTGGTCTGATCGCTCTCTCTCTTCTTGAGAGTGCATTAATCAGTTAGCATGTTTTACCCATTGTTTTCTACTATTCTTGAGTAGAAATCAAAGGAGTTAATGCTTAATGTTAGTATGACACTGATTGTATAAACACCTCAATTTGAAGAAACTAAGACTTGAACATTTTAATAAAATCTTAATTTATGAAGCCTCAAGTAATTATTTCAAATTGTATAGGATAGTTGGAAACTCACATTATTATTTAAAGGTATGAAGTTTAAAAATTTAACATGTAGACAGAAAATATGAACCTTCTTGACATAGTTGAAAAGCAAGAAGATATCATGGTTATATCCAGGCATTGAATTTCAGAACTTTACACTTTCTTATAATGTATAAACATTGTAACCTACTTTTTTTTTAAATGAAGACCTCCTAATTATGATTTATATTTGGTAATACAAATTTCTTTAAAGATGTTGACGGACCTTTAAAACATCTCAGTGTGCCATTTTATGAAACTAGATGTACTACATATTAATGTTCCTTTGGTCCCTTGAGTTGCATTGGCCTTTTTAAAAGGATAATACAAGTGCAAATCTTTAGAGATTGATTCTTTTTATGTGCCAAAGTCATTCACGTCCATTTGGCACACATGGAGGATTTCCTAAACAAGACAAGAAGACATGATAGGTTTAAAAAATGGGCCCTGCATTCCTTGACACTAAGTCCGAGATTATAGCATTCGGCCTTCCTCCACCAAGTTAGGAGATGTGGCAATGTTGTAAGAGTATCGTAGTTTGATTTGGATTAAGATGAGGCACTTGTCCTTCCTCCAGGTTTGAAGATGTGGCAATGTTGGCCTACCCAGGGTTTTGGATAGTGGGGTACCATTCCTAGAGAGGTTTTGTGTTGTAGTTTGTCATCCAATGATCCAAATCATATTTTTTTCATTAAAGCTTCTAGTGGAGGCTATGGGGTTTAATATACCCTCCTTCAAGGGAAATTTATACCAACAACTTTCCACTTAGAGTTGCCTTAGAGTTGGGCGGGCCTAACTCATGTTTATGGTGTTGGATTCTATATGTCTCAGGGTTTGAAAGCTTTCTTGTGACCAAAAAGTGTTATCTTATGCTTGATGGGACATGCAATTAAGCATCGTTAGATGTAATCTCTTTGTAGGTTTTTTTTAACAAACACCTTGATCTAAGGTACGCATGTGCGTATGTATGTACAATGTCAATAGGAAGATGTTTGATGAAAAATCAGGGTTCTTAGAAGAAGGATTTCGATAGTATATACAAATTTATAACTCTTTATTAGAACTCTTTATTCCAATTGGTAGGTATAGAACTCTTTATTCCAATTGATAGGTATACAAATTTCTAGCTCTTTATTCCAATTGGTAGATATAGAACTCTGGGACAAAAGACATATTAGGGCCATATTGATGGAAATTAGTACATTGACATACCAATAATCGATACACTTTAGATTAATACATTTCACAATTTAGTACATGGGTACCAAATGGGATGTACCAACAATGATTTGTGCATGGTGTAACTATGAGAGAATTATGAATAAAATAAGTGCTCAAATACCATGCTAGCCACCAATCATACCAATGATTGGTGACAATACTTATAATTGGTATACCAAGAGTACTAGTTTTTTCGAAGGTCAACTTGTAGGAGTATCACAGTTTTAGTATAGCACCAATGATGTTGAAACATGTAAGCTCGGGTTATTTGGTTGTGTGAACACGCCTTAAAGGTGTAAGATATTAGCTTGTGAGAGTTGGAAAGATAAGGATGCCAAATGAGATATTATGTGAATGGTGAGAGCCACATGAAAGAATGTGGAAAAGGGATTGCCACATGGCATGACACATGTAAAAGAGATTGGGCTAGAGGTATCTATATTAGAAGCCTCTCATTGTATGTTTTACAACACATTGTAATAGAGATTGGGCTAGAGGTGAGAGCCACATGAAAGAATGTGGAAAAGGGATTGCCACATGGCATGACACATGTAAAAGAGATTGGGCTAGAGGTATCTATATTAGAAGCCTCTCATTGTATGTTTTACAACACATTGTAATAGAGATTGAGTTGAGTGTGCCTATTCTCTTGGTTGCATTAGTGTGCTAATTATCATTATGGATTTTCTTGATTATTTTGAGCCTCCTTAAGTATGTGCTAATCATGTGATTAGACTACGCTTAGCATGTTCTCAAATTCTTAACATGGTATCAAAGCAAGGTTGATTGGTGTGTGCTTATTTTTAAAGTGTTGGTTTATCATGGTTTGTGTATAGATAAAAAAATTATGGCACACTCATTATCATTAGGGAGAGAAATATTATAAGATTATGCCTTCACATGATTCGTTTAAAGATTGGAGGTCACTTGAAGCTACCTATGGAATCTACAATGGAGATTTCAACAAAATGAAGGTTTTTGGAATCTATATCTTGAAAGGGGCTACCAAGAAGACATTTGTGTTCTAAGAAAGGTTGGTTTTCTAGTTTTCTTGCATCATGAAGTGCTATTTTGAGCATAGATGATACTCAATTTGAAGAAGGGATACTCAAGAAGAGATGCTATGTGATAGGATGTGCGATTCCCATGGTTCTTTGCATTTGGAAAGAAACGTGAAGAGGTGCACGCTTGTCCAAGCAAGGAATAAGTTGTTATGGGCTAAGGATAGAGCCCATCTTGAGCACACCAAAAGTGCACACAAATTTGCTCATGGAAGATGATAAAATTAGTGTAAAATATATTGATGGATTTTATGATGGTATACACATAACCTATGGAGAGAACCCTTGTGAATATTTGGAATGCAAAGAGGGAAAGCATGCATAATGTTGTGAGCTCAATGGTGAGCCACAATGGCCATATTAATGGCTATGTGTAAACCTCATGATAGAGGTTATTGGTGATGCAAGAAGAGACAAGTTGATAGAAGACAAGTTGATAGAAGAAGAGATGTGCCTAAAAGGAGAAAAGGTAAGCAAGTAGAGATAGTAGAGAGAGAGAGAGAGAGACTATTTATGACATGTTAGGAGGTCCTTTAATTCTCTTCCACAAGCCCAACAATGGGCCTGTATAGACTTCAGCTACTATATATTCACATGACCAATACGCTTGTGTCATATGTTAATATCTGCAATGACACTTGTTCCATGCATAAACATGGCTACCTTCACCTCTGACATGTTCGCATCCAAAGTAAACATCCTACCATTTCTGTTACCCTTTACAACCAAGCAACAGTGATTTTTGAAGTCGTCCACAAAACACCCTTAAGGATTGAACCTTAACTTATAGACCCTACTCAACCATTTGTCAATAGAAACCAAGTTTTTTGTAATGTTTGGAACATGAAGTATATCTACCAAGTACATTTTGCCATCCTGCATAGACAATGGCACTTGACCAACATGCACAATGGGATGTGCATTATCATCACATGTTTTTGTTTCTACACACTTGTTTCTACCTAACCTTGTTTTTTCATTTTCTTCATATCTCTAAACCCCTCAACATGGCTGGTCATGTGGTTAGAGGTGCCAGAATCCACATACCAAACATCTCTAGATCCTAACACATCTCCTATTGTGTAGAACTGGACATGTGATACATCACAAATAGCTACTTACTTTTATCATCACCAACATGCACAATGGGATGTGTAGTATCATCACCTATTTCTGTTTCAACACATCTATTTCTACATAACCTGGATTTTTCATTTTCTTCATATCTCTAAACCACTCACCATGATTGGTCATGTGGTTAGAGGTGTCAGAATCCACATACCAAACATCTCCAGATCCTGACACATCTCCTATTGTGTAGAACTGAGCATGTGCTACATTACAAATATTTACTTGATGATGCATAGTTTCCTTGCTACACCTTTCCATTTTTGACATCGTTCTCCAAATCCTGGCACATCTCCTATTGTGTAGAACTGAGCATGTGCTACATTACAAACAGCTACACACTTCTATCCATCATGTTAACTTGATGATGCATAGTTTCCTTGCTTCAACTTTCCACTTTTGACATCATTCTTCTTTTTATAAACATTTACAGATCTTGACACATCTCCTATTGTGTAGAACTAAGCATATACTACATTACAAACAACTTTGCACTTCTGTCATCACCACTCTATTTACTTGATGATGCATAGTTTTGCTATAACTTTCCACTTTTGACATCGTTCTTCTTTTTATTGCATTCCTTTGATATGTACCCTAGTTTTCCACAGTAATAGCACTCTATGCTATTTGCAGTATGATTTCTTTGCCAACCTCCTTGGCCTCTCTGGCTTCCCTACCTCTAGAGTGGCCTCTTCCACATGTATGTATATTTGATTCCTATTGTTGTTAATTGCCCATGATTTCTATCTCTAGAATGGCCTCCGCCTTGGCCTCTAAATGATGATCTACCTCTGCATCTACCTATATCTAAGGAGAAGGCCTACTCATTTGAATTTGTAGAGGATGAACCTTCCCCAATACTCATCTACTCACAGATGAGAAGAACAATCAATTTCTAAAAATTAAGAAATTTCTCTTAACTCCAATGGAGGTCTAAAACTAGTTGTATTCCTTGTAACCTTCAATGAGGAACCATTTATACTCAGCTTTCCTCTTATAACATTCCAGAGGCCATGCTTTAGTTGCATCTTCTGAGCTTGGGTGTTTGTGATGTACATCTTCACCAAGGTATCCCAAGCCTCCTTGGGCATTTGTGTATCCTATATATGCAAAATCATAAAATCTGTCTCAATGACAAACAACTGGTAGAGCACCTTTCTGGCTCTTTCATGCCATGCTTTATATGCATGAACTTATTGAGGGTCAAATTTTCTTCAGTAATCTCTGGCTCCTTTTCTTCAGTAATCTCTGGCTCCTTTTCATCACCTATGATGAACTCCCAATATTCTTTTCTCGTAAGGAAATTGATCATCCTGAACTTCCATGCTTGGAACTTATTCTTATCAAACATAATTACCTACAGCAACTTTTGCACTTAAACCTGTAATCTCCAACACTATGGCACTATAAACATGTTATAATGCCACTATATATGAACTAATCATATACATATACATTCACCAACACTTGCAACACTTAGATTCTATGCACAGACTATCGTGCAACCAAATTTCTACTGTAACTTTGCATAATTGGGCATACATAGTCAAACCTAACTCACCGACTGCTGTGAAAAACTTACAGAGCCAAAACAAGGCCTGAAACACGCGTGAATTGCATTTAACCGTGCAAAAAAAAATTAGTTCTTTCATAACCCAAGAGGATGCCTCAATCTAGGATAATGACTTACTTGTTTGCCTATAGCTCTCACAACTACTAAAGGTGTTGCTTTAAAATCAAAGAGGGAAAGAGATGGAAATACACTTACACATGTACCACTTCCTTGATTGCCTTGTTCTTTCTTCTTGCTTATCTCCTTAGCTCTCACACGAACTAGATCTTTGATACCGTCTGAGTTATGCTTGACCTCATACACCCACTTACATCCAATTGTCTTCTTTTTCTTAGTCAAAGGCACTAACTCCCCAGTTGCATTTGCATCCAATGCTGCCCTCTCCTCATTCATGGCATCTGAGATATTGTGTGAATGGTGAGAGCCACATAAAAGAAGGTGGAAAAGGGATTACCACATGGCATGACACATGTAAAGGAGATCGGGTTAGAGGCTATCTATATTAGAAGCCTCTCATTGTATGGATTACAACACATTGCAATAGAGATTGAGTTGTGTGCCTATTCTCTTGCATTAGAGTGCTAATTATCATTAAAGATTTGCTTGATTATCAATTTAAGCCTTCTTAAGTATATGCTAATCATGTGATTAGATAAGTCTTAGCATGTTCTTAAATTCTTAACAAATTATTGGTATGGCATTACTTATTCTTGGTATGTTGAGAGTACCAGTTTTTCCAAAGGTTAAACTTATAGGACTATCACAGTTTTTTAGCTAATCACCCTTTGATTTTACCAGCTAATTTTGGTTTAATATCCTTTCCTAATGATGTTCTCAAAAAAGTTTCCAAATTTATTCTATTCTAGCTACATAATGCACATTAAGTTAAAATATAAGGATTATACATCTACATGCAAAAAATTAAAAAATGCATAGTGTGGGAACAAAAAGATTTATTATGGCACATCTTGTGCACTGTTAGAAAAGTCACAATCACACATATATTGTGTGGGGACAAAACAAAATCTCTGGCACATCTCATGCATATAGAAAGTGATTTTACCCCTTAGTAGGCAATAGAGTATCTGCATTTGAATGAATTTGGAGAAAAATTAGAAGAGTTGGGCCAATATAAGGCCAAGAGGTATATAAGTTGAATGTTTAATAAGTCAAGAGGGGCTTTTTATTTGAATTCGCATGTATGTTTTACATTCACATTTACAACAACTTTATTAATGTTAAAGATGAAGGCTAGGGAAAATAGTTTTAATAGGGCATATAGACTATAGGGTTCTTATTAGGCCTTATTAGTATGTAGAATTTTATATATCAATAACTTGAAGCAAAGTAAAGACTATAAAGTATACTTGTTATCCCATGACTAAAGTGCATGAGACTAGGCATTCTATGAGAGATTAGGCAAAGATTAAAATACTTCAATGGGATTAAAGCTTAAACACAAGTTAGCATGTATTGTAAGTATATACAAATTCCAAGATTCAGGTGGCTTATTTTATTCCAAAGTTACTTATGTATATATAGGCCTTGGAAGGAGCCTCTTTCACCACACTTTTCTCTCTTTCCCTCACTTATCTATGGACAAATCATGTGTGCTACTCTCTTGGGGAAAATAAATCTATATTTTACACCTTCTATGCTTATCCATATATGCACCTTGTACCGTATGAGAATAAACACACTTGTACCCATAGGAAAATATAGGCACCTTGTACCCATAGGAAAATAAACACACTTGACTTATTTTTATTCCAAAGCTACTTATGTATATATAGGCCTTGGAAGGAGCCTCTTTCACCACATTTTTCTCTTTTTCCTCTCTATATACAAATTATGTGTGCTACTCTCTTTGGAAAAATACATTTTTATTTCACACCTTCTATGCTTATCTTGTACCCATAGGAAAATAAATACACACTCTTAGACCAAAGGTTTATTCTTACACTTGTCAAAGGTAGATATAGTTCGTAGTATTGATAGCATAATACATTATACATAATTTCATATCATATAATATAGACTATATACTATAAATTATACAATAAAGCATATTATATAGTAAAAATAGGTTTCTCAATAGGCTTGTTTTAATTTCTTTAATAAGACTATAAGAAAAAACTAAGGCTTAGATTATTTATTTCATATAATATGAAAGGAAAAAAAGGGTGGGAGAGAGAGACATAGAGACAGAGACAGAGACAGAGAAATTTGTAGGAAACAATTAATTTTTTTTGCTAAAGCAAAGTAAATTATCCTTCTCAAGTTGCACCCTCATTATTAGAGGGAAAGACCTCCAAAAACGGTCTTTGTATTTACTCAAGCAAAGCAATTATCCTTCTCAAATTTTACTAAAGCAAAGTAGTTATCCTTCTCACCTCCCAAAAAGTATTTTCGTATCCCTTTATAATGTGCTCTCAACATTGTTAGAAATTTTACATAGTTCTTTTATGAAAGAATAATATTTCAACTATTCTCTTGCTAATGTCTTTTGCTATTTATGTTTCATCATGGATTTCCATTAATCAATGATTACATTATTTTTTAAAAGACACTTTGATTATTTAAAAGTTAGATAATGCCACCCCTTAAACTTCCTTTTCCATAGTTAGTCTAATCATTATCTTATAATTTATTTAATGACTTTTCCAAAAAGACAAGAATCATCACTTGTCAAATCATAAAGAAGAATCACTTTTCAAGGAGACAAGAATCATCATTTGTCAAATCACAAAGTAGAATCTCTCCCTTTTGATGTCTTCAATGCACACCAATGCACACCAACAAATAAAAGTATACTTATTTAAGTCTACTCTCTCTCCATTTGTGATATAATATTATTGGATGCTTAGA
This sequence comes from Cibotium barometz, assembly GCF_041138505.1. NCBI lineage: Eukaryota > Viridiplantae > Streptophyta > Polypodiopsida > Cyatheales > Cibotiaceae > Cibotium > Cibotium barometz. The sequence goes on from NC_141107.1 coordinate 13,820,408, forward strand.
CATGTCATCATAAGTAAAAATATAGGTTCCCAGGTCGCACATATCACATTCCCTCTTGAACTTATTGACATCATTCATAAGAGTTAACTAATAAAACTTTCGTTACTATGATTTGACCTAAAAAGTTTCCTTTTGTAAGAACATGATGGAATCTGATGAGAGAAGCAATTATTTCATGGAAAATTTCATCACATCTCTTATATAAGTAACCAATAATGATCAAATGTGGTTTGGTTCTATTAGCAAAGCATCCTTAGTGTAATGTCTTAAATCTAGAAAATCAATCATGTCATCATAGATTAGCAAAGCATCCTTAGTGTAATTCCTTAGTTCTATTAGCAAAGCATCTATAGTGTAATTCCTTGGTTCTATTAGAAAAGCATCCTTAGTGTAATGCCTTGAATCTAGAAAATCAAACATGTCATCATAGATTCTATTATATTAGTTATGAGCAATGTAACTGGTCAAATCTATCATTTTACTATGATCCTAAGATAACACCAAGTTATGAAAAATAACGAGTCGTGGTTTATCATTTGAAGAGAAAATATTGAATTCAAGATTAGAAATAAAGAATATGGCCATTATCTTAAGAACAATGTTATTCAAAAAAACTGCTACTCAAAGATGAAACTAAACATTTGTTGAAAATTCTAGAATTCTTCAATAGTGATCAATCTGTGGTCATGGAAGTATTTGACCATGTCATAAACATATATGCCAGAAGAAGTTTGGACCTTCATTGAGGTTAAAGGCTAGCCAATCTTTGCTTATCCATTAGTTCTTGGGAACCTCCTCAAGGATGAGGATGATGAGCTAGAAAACCATCATGTGGCTATTATAGTAGCGGTATTGGGGACCTTGGTGTAGTAAAGGTCAATAAAGTTCTTTATTTAGAGCTACATCACCTACTAGTGGTGGTGATGAGTGGTGTGGGGCCATCAATGTATGGATAATTATAGAAGGGTCCTTTTCCTTCCATGTGTAAGAACTTGTGTCAAGACCACCTTCTTTTGATTGGCATCATGTACCTGCTCGGGGGGTTGATCTGGACTTCTTAGGGTGTAACAATGTATTCCCACCACATTTCGTGGTCCTTAAGGAGATAGGGTATGTGCCACTTGGGTTGGACTTCTGTGTGACAGTGGTTAGGAAGCCCTAGGATCAATAAAATGCCAACCTCCTTTGGTGGGTTGATCTTCCACTAGGAAAACATGTGTTGATTCACTAGACAGATTTTGACATGTCAAAGGGTGTATCAAGGTGGTTATGGAAGTTTAATTATAATGTGAGGATCTTGTACATTGGACAAGTATGGGATTTTTTGTTTATGGATAGAGGAAAGGCCACCCCAAGGTCCTTCCCATCATCTTTACTAGATTCTTATGTGGTTGATGGTGGTGGCTTATTGAGATCCGATCCCTCATGGAATGATTTGATGACGATGGGGGGCTTATGGATGCAATTGATGAGGTGGTTGAGTTGGGGCAGAAGCTCTAGGCCCAGGGGCTAAAGTGTGGACAAAGTAGATACTCCTATACACACACAGAGGAGGATGGTGTGGATAGATTGACCTGAGGGTTATGGGGGGTGGGGTGTGAGTTGCATGGTGGGGTGGGGTGGGGTGGGGTGGCTTTGAGATCTCTCATGGTTGGGTTTGACTCCTATGTATTTTCTTTGTCGCTCTCAAACTATCAATAGTTTGATTCATTGGTCTCAAGAGCTTCTTCTTGAGGGGGTTGATACATGCCCTCGTTTTTTGAGGAATCTTCAAGGTTGTCCTATTCATCTACATGCTTATGGCTTTAGAAAAAGACATAGGCCTCATGTGTCTCGTCATTGGTGGAGATGTCTTGTGGGTAATGGTGGCATATCTAGAAAAATACATAGGCCTCATGTGTCTCATCATTGGTGGAGATGTTTTGTAGGTAATGGTGGCAACCAAGGGCTTTCTCTAGGTAAGTGTAGACTATGTGATATATTTGGAGGTTACCCTACAGATTGTATTGGTTGTAAGCTAGTGTGATAGGTGGACTTCATTACTCAACAAATGATGGTCTTCATGGCTAGCATGGCCAATCTAAGTAAATCTTAAGGTGAAATGAGGTTGAGGAATAGATCTTCCTCAGTAAAGAGTAGAATTTACAACAAGTGGCACCATGTGGTGAGGTTAGACATAATTCGATCAGATATAATGGAATATATGAGTGTGGTGTCCAAGAACAAGTGCACTTCATCATAGAAGAAAAGGGTGGGTTGATTGCACAATGTTGATGATATGGGTGAAGATGATGCAAAAGGGTTCCATGGGGTACCAACTCATGGTTGGAAAGGTGGTGAGGTCAGTGGCCCATATGAGAGAAGCATACCTACCCTCTTTTGGTTTCTCACACCCTTCCAAGGAGGTATCATCCAAGGTAATGGTTTCTAGGTTATATAGTTTGGTCTTTTCTTGGGTGTGATGCGTGCTTCTTTATGGTGGAGGAGTTCTTTATAGGCTACTTTTTAAGTAGCCCCTTTGGTCATGGCTTGGTTGTATACCTCATGGAAGTTGGGAAGGGTTTTGATTTCCTCTTTGGTTGTCGTGCAAGGGTATCTTTGCACTCCTTTGCAAATGTGTTTGCCACACAAATGGTTTGGGCTTATTTGGCTTTAGCTTGCTTAATCTCGTCTAGGAGTTGGGCTTATTTGGCTTTAGCTTGCTTAATCTCGTCTAGGAGTTGGTCTCTTTGGGTTTCATCATGTGCTTGCTAGGATATCATGATCTTGGTAGTTTATAGTTCTTGTGGTATTATTGTAAGTTGGAGGGGTCCATGCCCTACTTGTGAGTGTGGGCTAGCTCTTGCTAGATGGATTTGGCAGCCATGATCTCTTCTTGAAGCCTATGGATTTACTATTTTATTCTCTTAAGCACAGCTTCTAGTTTTTGTATTCTCTTAAGCTCAGCTTCTAGTTTGTTATTCTTCTCATTACTTAAAAGTAATTGTTGGGAGTGGTTAAGCTTGCAATGCTCTTTATGGAGAGATATCCTAGCACTTGAGCTCATGTTGCATGTCTCATCCATGTGTCGATTTCTAGAGTGCTTGGGGAAGCTAAAAAATATTATGGCCCAGCTCCTGTAGGATGAGATGGTTCTCTAGAGACCAATCTATAACATCCTTGAGAATTTTACTGATATGGTCCTTGAGGGACCAATGTTTTATGGATGTGGGTATGGAATGGTCCAAAGGTAAAATCCCTTACCTTGATAAGGTCAGCCTCATATGGTCTTTGTGAGTGTTTGATCCATTGTTGTGAGTCTTGCAAGAGCTCAAGATCTTTCTCTCCTGTCCTAATCTTTTCATGGTATGAAAACCTAGTTCAAGCTAAGGAACTAAGTAGCAAGCAAAGGAATCTACAAAGGGAAAGGAAGCGGTACACAGGTAAGAGAATCATCATCTCTTCCCCTTCTAGGTCCTCCCTTGGGTCCTAAAATTACAACATCCAAAATGTAACTGTAGTCTAGAAATCATTACATCATTTTCCTATGCTTTTAATATTTCCATTTACGTTTATATTTTGTTTGTTCCTTTTCCTTATAGGCAACTCAGTGGGGACCTTAGTGAGATTTTCCTCCAAAACTCATGTCTTCTCACTCCACCTTATGGGCATCTTGGCAAGTATCTCACTAAGCTTTCTCCTTCATCTTTCATGCCTCTTTATCCAGGACTTATAGGTGACTCAGTAGGGATCTTCAATTGGGCTCCCTTCTGACCTCATGCCTTCTCACTGGGTCTTACAGCCATTTTTGATAGTATCCTCAGTGCAAGATCTTCCTTTGGCCCTCATGCCTCATTTTAGAACTTACAAGTGACGCAGTCAAGAGACCTCACATGGGCTTCCTCCAGACCTCATGCCTTCTCACTAAGTCTTACAAGTGTCTCAGTAGTATCCGATCTAAGAATCTCCTCTGGAACTCTCATGCCTCATTCTTTCAATACCAATATCACAATAGGGACATCGCTAGGTTTCCTCTGGACATCATGTCTTCCCATTGGGTCTTACAGGCGTCTCAGTAGTATCCCAGCTAAGCATCTCCTCCGACCTCTAATGCTTCATTCTTTTAACATTAATATCAATTATCCATCGACACCATATTTCAAGACAATATTTCAAGAATTGGCCAATTACTTACCATTTGAGTTTATCAGGTTGTTTCGATGATTGAGCCAGATCCAAACGTCTTGACCCTCCGTCTAGATTCATATCAGTTTCGATGATGGAGCCGGATCTGGATATCTTAACCCTCTGTCGTCCGAATTCTTGTCAGTTCCGAGATGATGGAGTCAGATCTGGACGTCTTGACCCTCTGTCGATTCCTATCAGTTCTATTATGTAGACTTGCTCCGAATCCTTTTCCACTTCTCCATGCACTATCCATTATACTACTAAGGCTCCCTCATGAACATTCCTGACACAAGGACGTGCACACTTCCTTTCTTCATCTACCCTAACTAGATTCTCTATTCAGACTTCCTATGTAGAACTAACCTCTTACCTTCCTACTCCCCTTCCTCGCGTTCTGGTCTCCAGTAGGATTGCCAAAGTGTCGGTGTCCGATCAAGACTAGGCACACTTACGTGGCTCTAGACCACCTAGTCACCACCAAACAAGCGGTGACTAATACAACTATGCCCAATGCAATAAGCCAACACTGGCGCGTTGAGCTACCAGTCTACCTAAGCTTGGGGAAGTTAATCTCGTGACTACATAAAGGTTAAGGTCCATCTCATGATTCAAGATAGGAATGACTCCTGATCCTGATAAGAGATAGGAATGGCTCCAGATCCTCATTTTAGATCCTGATTCCAAATCCTAGTTCCAAACAGGAGTCACATCCAGACAAGAATGGCTCCTAATCTTGATTACAGATAGGAATGTAATTAACACAGACTAGACAAGGGATAGACAGAACTATGTAATGCAGAATAGAGATGAGATGAAAACAAACCCAAGAAACATTCTTTAGTATTACTAACATGGGGGAAATCACATGCTCCTACACACATAGCAATCGAGTACACATGTACACATGAGCCCTCTTGTAACCACTTCTTGATATGACATATTTTACTAACCATTTCTTGATATGACATCTTTTTTATTGTGGGTCTATATACATGTGCTCTAGTCACGTGATGTGACATACAAGCTATGCAGAAGTACCGCTATACAAGAGCTACAACAAATATTGTTATGTTGCAGCTGTATACAGAAATTGTTTATTTGTAAATTTTTGGTTGTAGTTTTACAAATAAAGATGTCTGATAAAATCAACCAAATTGTTAGTGGAGAAGCTTAACAAGAACAACTTCCATGCATGGAAGTTCACAAATGACCAATTTCCTAATGGAAAAAGGATTTTTCAACTATGTTGAAGGAGACAATAAGGAGCCTCCAGAATTGCTTGAAGAGAACACAACTCCAGTAGAGTTAAACGCATCCAAAGATTAGAACCAAGGTGCAAGGAAATTCTTGTATTGGCTTTTAGTTCGTGTGAGAGACGCTATGATAGGGCATATATAGGATCCCAACACTCCAACCAATTGCATGGGAAAACTTAGTAAAGATGTTTTAGATAAACACAAAGGCAAGGAAGTTGCAGCTAAACCAGGAGTTGCATACAGTGAAGAAGAATAACATGAGTATGCATTAAAGATCAAGGGTATTGTTGAATCATTTGGATCTATTAATGTCTCAATGCAAGACGATGATTTAATGAGCATCTGTTTGAATGGGCTTGTCAAAGCATACAAGCCTATCAGTGTCCGAATTAAGACCCAGCACTTGCGTGGTTCCGAACCACCTAGTTGGTTCTGGACAAGTGGCAAGATGACTACTAAAATTGTGCCCAATGCAATAAGCCAACGGTGGCACATTGAGCTGTCGCTCTGCCTAAGCTTAGGGGAGTTGATTGTGACTACATAGAGGTTAGTTCCTAGGTCTATCATGATTCCAAACAAGATTCATGTCCATACACAAATAGTTCCTAATCTTGATTTGAGATAGTAGTCACGCCCACACACAAATGGCTCCAGATCTTGATTCTAGATCATGATTCGAGATCCTGATTCTAGAGAAGAGTCATGTCCAGACAAGAATGGCTTCAGATCCTGATTCTAGATAGGAATGAAATTAACACAGACTAGACAAGGGATAGACAGAACTATTGCAGAATAGAGATGAGATGGAGACCAATCCAAGAAACATTCTTTACTATTACTAACTTGGAGGAAATCACATGCTCCTACACACATAGCCATGGAGCACACATGTACACATGTACACATGAGCATGGTGTAGGAGACATGGAACAAGAATAAGATAAATTATAAAAGCAAAACATCATAGTGTATTCCACACATGTTTACATGAGCATGGTGTAGGAGACATGGAACAAGAATAAGATAAATGATAAAAGCAAAACATCATAGTGTATTCCATATCCATCATCTTGTATATGTACAAGAATCATGTACAATTTGCATAAAAGATGGGCTTTATATAGGCATCCAACCATGTGACTCTTGGGAAACCCATGTGACTATTGGGCTCTCGTAACCTCCATAAGATCCTAACTCCCAACTAGCCCTCTTGTAACCACTTCTTTTAATAACCAAATCCCACAACTCATTAGCCTAAGCTAATGCTACTAATGCTAGGGGGTGTTCACACCTAAGCTAATGCCAAAATGCTAGGGACTATACACACCCATCAACACCTCTCTTCCCCCTTTGTTTAGTTGGAAGTGTATGATCTCCTACTATCAATGCCAGGTACATCATGAAAATTTGTAAATAAGTGGCTTCCAGAAGGTACAATTTCAAGTTTTTACAATATATCATGTAGAACCACAAAAACTGATGGTGGTAGAGCAAGGATATGGTGGGAAGATGATTTCCACCAATCTCATGAAGAGTCCACAAGTATAAGCTGATGAAGAATCTCATCCATGGGCACTCAAGTGTGCTATCGTCTGTGTCAATGTAGCCACCTACTTCTTCTTCATGTATCCGAGAAGTCAACTTTATCTCTGGAAGTCTAGAAATTGAGTCCTCCCTTGGGTACTAAAATTACAACATCCAATAACTGCATTCTAGGAATCACTACATCATTTTCCTATGCTTTTAACATTTCCATTTACGTTTATAATTTGTTTGTTCCTTTTCCTTATAGGCAACTCGGTAGGGACCTCAGTGAGATTTTCCTCCGGACCTCATGCCTTCTCACTCTGTCTTCTGGGCATCTCGGCAAGTATCTCATTGAGCTTTCTCCTCCCGCTTTCATGCCTCTTTATCCGAGACTTATAGGTGACTTAGTAGGGATCTTAAATTGGGCTCCCTTAGAACCTCATGCCTTCTCATTGGGTCTTACAGCCGTCTCGATATCCTCAGTGCAAGACTCTTTCTCTCACCCTCATGCCTCATTTTAGGACTTGTGACGTGGTCGGACCTTGGTATGGGCGTCCTTCGGATCTCATGCCTTCTCATCACTGGGTCTTACAGGCGTCTTGGTAGGATCCCAGCTAAGCATCTCCTCCAGCCCTCTCATGCCTCATTCTTTCAATATTAATATTGCAGTCGGGACCTCGCTAGGCTTCCTCCAGACCTCAGCCTTCTCATCTATATACATGTGCTCTAGTCATGTGATGTGACATACAAGCTGTGCAAAAGTACCGCTTCTACAAGAGCTACAACAAATATTGTTATGTTACAGCTTGTATACAAAAATTGTCGATTTGTAAATTTTTGGTTATTGTTTGCAAATAAAGATGTCTGACAACATGAACCAAATTGTTAGTGGAGAAGCTTGATAAGAACAACTTCCATGCACGGAAGTTCACAATGACCAATTTCCTGATGTGAAAAGGATTTTTGAACTATGTTGAAGGAGACAATAAGAAGCCTCCATAATTGCTTGAAGAGAACACAACTGAGTTAAAGGCATTCAAATATTGAAACCAAGGTGCAAGGAAAGTCATGTATTTGCTTTTAGTTCGTGTGACAGCACTATGATAGGGCATATACATGATGCCAACACTCCAGTCAATTGCATGGGAAAACCTAGTAAAGATGTCTCAAAAAAACACAAAGGCAAGGAAGTTGTAGCTAAACCAGGAGCTACATACAATGAAGAAGAAGATGTCTATATCAATGAGTATATATTAAAGATCAAGGGTATTGTTGAATCATTTGGATCTATTAATGTCTCAATGGAAGACAGTGATTTCGTGAATATCTGTTTGAATGGGTTTGTCAAAGAATACAAGCATGTTGGTGTCCGATCAAGATCCGACACTTGCGTGCCTCCAGACCACCTAGTTGGCTCCGGACGAGTGGCGAGATGACTAATGCAATTGTGCCCAATGCAATAAGCCAACGCTGGCACGTTGAGCTACCGGTCTGCCTAAGCTTGGGGAATTTAATTGTGACTGCACAGAGGTTAGTTCCTAGGTCCGTCCATGATTGCAGACAAGAGTCACGTCTAGACAGAAACAACTCTTTATCCTGATTCCCAGACAAGAGTTAGGTCCAAACAGGAACGGTTCAAGATCTTGGTTCCAGATCCTGATTTAAGATCGTGATTCTAGACAGGAGTCACTTCCAGAGACAGGAATGACTCCTGGTCCTAAGTCCAGATCCTGATTCCAAATAGGAATGCAATTAGCACAAACTAGACAAGGGATAGACAGAACTATTGCAGAATAAAGATGAGATGGAGACCAACCTAAGATAAATTATTTACTATTACTAACTTGGAGGAAATCACATGCTCCTACACACATAGCCATGGAGTACACATGTACACATGAGCATGGCGTAAGAGACATGGATCAAGAACAAGATAAAAGATACAAGCAAAACATCATAGTGTACTCCATATCCATCATCTTGTATATGTACAAGATAAATTATTTACTATTACTAACTTGGAGGAAATCACATGCTCCTACACACATAGCCATGGAGTACACGTACACATGAGCATGGCGTAAGAGACATGGATCAAGAACAAGATAAAAGATACAAGCAAAACATCATAGTGTACTCCATATCCATCATCTTGTATATGTACAAGAATCATGTACAATTTGCATACAAGAGGGGCTTTATATAGGCATCCAACCATGTGACTCTTGGGATACCCATGTGACTATTGGGTTCCCATAACCTCCACAAGATCCTAACTCCCGACTAGTCCTCTTGTATGCTACTAATCCCACAACTCATTAGCCTAAGCTAATGCTACTAATGTTAGGGGGTGTTCACACCGAAGCTAATGCCAAAATGCTAGGGGCTATACACACTCGTCAACACCTCTCTTCCCCTTTGTTTAGTTGGGAGTGTACTATCTCCTACTATCAATGCCAAGTACATCATGAAAATTTGTGAATAAGTGCCAGAGGTACAAGGCAAGCCATTCCAAGTTTATACAATATATCATGTGGAACCACAAAAACTGATGGTAGACCAAGGAGATTGTGGGAAGATGATTTCCACTAATCTCATGAAGAGTCCACAAGTATATGTTGATGAAGAATCTCATCCATGGCACTCAAGTGTGCTACCGTGTGTGTCAATGTAGCCACCTGCTTTTTCTTTATGTGTCTGAGAAGTTGACTTTATCTCTGGAAGTCCACAAAGTGAGTCCTCCCTTGGGTCCTGAAATTACAACATCATCCAACAAGTAAGTGCAGTCTAGAAATCATTACATCATTTTCCTATGCTTTTAACATTTCAATTTACATTTATATTTTGTTTGTTCCTTTTCCTTACACACAAGCAACTCGGTAGGGACCTCAGTGAGCTTTTCCTCTAGACCTCATGCCTTCTCACTCCGTCTTATGGGCGTCTCGGCAAGTATCTCACTAAGCTTTCTCCTTTAGCTTTCATCCCTCTTTATCCGGGACTTATACACGACTCCGTAGGGATCTTCAGTTGGGCTCCCTTTTGACCTCATGCCTTCTCACTAGGTCTTATAGCTGTCTTGGTAGTATCCTCAATGTAAGATCTTCCTCTGGCCCTCATGCCTCATTTTAGGACTTACAAGTGACGCGGTCAAGACCTCGCATGAGCTTCCTCCAAATTTCATGCCTTCTCACTGGGTCTTACAGGTGTCTTAGTAGTATCCCAGCTACGCATCTCATCTGGCCCTCTTATGCCTTATTCTTTCAATACTAATATCATAGTAGGGACCTCGCTAGGATTCCTTTGGACCTCATGCCTTCTCATTAGGTCTTACAGGTGTCTCAATAATATCCCATCTAAGCATCTCCTCCGACCTCTCATGCTTCATTCTTTTAATATTAATATCAATTTTCGATTGACACCATATTTCAAGACAATATTAATATCAATTTTTGATTGACACCATATTTCAAGACAATATTTCAAGAATTGGCCAATTAGCTACCATTTAAATATATCAAGCTGTCCCGATGATGGAGCCGGATCTAGACGCGTCCAAATTCCTATCAGTTCCGATGATGGAGTCGGATCTAGATGTCTTGACCCTCTGTTCGGATTCCTATCAATTCTGATGATGGAGACAAATCCGGACATCTTGACCCTTTGTCGATTCCTGTCAGTTCTATCACGCAGACTTGCTTCGGATCCTTTTCCACTTCTCCATGCATTGTCCGTTATACTACTAGGGCTCCCTCATGAACATTCCCGACACAAGGATGTGCACACTTCCTATCTTGATCTACCCTGACTAGCTTCTCTATTTAAACTTCATGTGCAAAACTAACATCTTACCTTCCTACTTCCCTTTCTGATGTAGCAATCCCCAGTAGGATCGCCAAAAGTGTCGATGTCCAGTCAAGACCTGGCACTTACGTGGTTATGGACCACCTAGTTCACTCCGGATGAGCGACGACTAATATAACTATGCCCAATGTAATAAGCCAATGCCGGTGCATTGTGTGCTGATCTGCCTAAGGTTGGGGGAGTTAATTATGACTACACAAAGCTTAATTCCTAGGTCTGTCTCATGATTCCAGAGAGCAGTCATGTCCACAGACAAGAATGAATCCTGATCCTAATTCCAGACAAGAGTCACGTCTAGACAGGAATGGCTCCAGATCCTAATTTCAAATCTTGATTTTAGATCCTGATTCCAAATCCTAGTTCCAGACAGAAGTCACGTCCAGACACGATGGGATCCTGATCTTGATTCTAGACAGGAATGCAATCAACACAAATTAGATAAGGGATAGAGAGAACTATGTAGTGTAGAATAGAGATGAGATGGAGACCAACCCAAGAAACATTCTTTAGTGTTACTAACATGGAGGAAATCACATGCTCCTACAATTATAGCCATGGAGGAGACATGTACACATGAGCATGGTGTAAGAGACATGGATCAAGAACAAGATAAAAGATACAAGATAAAAATACAAGAAAAACATCAGTGTATTCCATATCCATCATCTTGTATATGTACAAGATTCATCTGTAAGAATCATGTATAATTTACATACAAGAGGGGACTTAAATAGCCATCCAACCATGTGACTCTTGGGATAACCATGAGAATCATGTACAATTTGAATATATAAGAGGGGATTTATATAGCCATCCAACCATGTGACTCTTGGGATACCCATGTGACTATTGGGCTTTCGTAATCTCCATAAGATCCCAACTCCCACTAGCCCTCTTGTAACCACTTCTTGATATGAGATCTTTTAATAACCAAATCCCACGACTCATTAGCCTAAGCTAATGCTACTAATGCTAGGGGGTGTTCATACACCCAAGCTAGTACCAAAATGCTAGGGGTTATATACACCCATCACAACAAAGCCATTCAAGACATCTATTGCTGTAAGAGAGAATGTTCCCAATTTTCAAGATTTAATGTCTATGTTAATCATATAGAAGATAAGTCTTTGGGTGAAGACTCTTCCTCCCAAAACAACAACACTTCAGATTAGGCTTTCTACTCAAACTTGAGTAGAGGTAGAGGTAGAGGTTGAGGTTGTGGTTGAGGCGACCGAGGTGGGTGCTATTTTAGAATTAGAATTATGGTGGACAGCATCAGTGTAATGATTCACACACAAACGCACACAAGTGAAAGAGGCCAGTCTCATGGTCAGAGGGGGAGCTAGAGTGGCCAAGGCAATTGGCTAAGACAATAATCGGGATCAAGTTCAAAGGATTTCTTTTAATGTGGCAGACTAGGTCAATTTCTAGCAGAATGTCATAAGAAGTAGGGTGACATAAGAAGTGGTAGGTTGCAGCAGCAAAACAATTATGCATCTTCAAGCAAGTAAGCTAAAAATAGATGTGAGCACCTGTTTGTTATGCAGCACATGTTGCATCTTCAAGCAAGTAAGCTAAAAATAGATGTGAGCACCTGTTTGTTATGCAGCACATGTTGAATTCAATGACTGTAGATGTATCCACAAATGGTGATGATGTATGTTATGTGGCTTTGGGGGCCTCTAACCATATGACTTATCATGGTGTGTGGTTTTGAGATGTCAAAAATTTGGAAAAACCAGGTTATGTAGAGATGGGGGATAACACGGCTCATCCTATTACTCACATTGGGAATGTGTCATTGGCCATGCAAGATGGCAAGCTGATGTACTTGGCTGATGCACTTCATGTGCCTAACATAAAATTGTTGGGCAGATAGTTGAGCAAGGTTTGCATGTACGCTTTAATCCTAAGAGCTCTATGTTGAAGACTCATAAATGTTTTTTGGTTGCAAAGGAAAAAAGAGTGAGCAGAATGTTTACTTTGGATGTAAGCATGCGTGAGGTGAAGGCTATTATATTTGCACAAGGTATAGGTGTTGTGGCTGATATAAATATCTGGCACAAACGTATTGGTCATGTGAATGAGTAGCGAAGTCTATCGAGAATTCAAAAAATTTTACAGGTTTACCAAAGCTTAGGGTGGATGGAATTCATAAAGTATGTGAAGCATGTCAGTTTAGAAAGCAAACAAAGAATTTATTTCCACATGATAGGAATGTAAGTAAGAAAGCACCTGATATGGTGCACTCAAATGTATGGGGGCCGACAAAGGTGGCATCAGTGGGAAGATGTCATTACTATGTATCTTGCATTGATGCCCACACAAGGAAGGTGTGGGTTTATTTCATGAAAAAGAAATGTGAAGTGTTTACTCACTTTCATAATTTTAAAATGTTGGCTAAAAAGCAAATAGGTTTATTGGTTAAGTGCTTAAGGTCAAATGGAGGGTGAGAGTACTTCTCTAGTGGGTTCAGTGAGTACTTGAGAAAGCATGGAATTTAGAGGCAATTCACATGCAGGTACACTCTACATGCAAAATGGTGTTGCTAAGATGAAGAATAGGCACATTGTGGAGGTAGCTCGTACATTGATGGCTAAGAAGAGCATGCCTCACCATTATTGGGCTGAAGTAGAGTGAGACTACAATTTACACTATGATGAGGACCCCCACAGGCGGTAGTACATGGCGTGACTCCAAAGGAGAAGTATACTAGTAGAAAACTAGATTTGTCACACGTGAAGGTATTTAGATGCATTGCATATATACACAAACCTAATGAGCTACATAATAAGTCAGATCTAAAGGCTGAAAAATGTGTGTTCATTAGTTACTTGCTTGAGCAAAAGGGGTACATATGGTATAACCCTATCACACATGACATAAGGATGAGCAAGGATGCTATCTTTGATGAGATGAGCAGTTGGTATGATGATGTAAAAAACTCAATTGGGGATGATGTGGTTGCACATAATACAAGTCGGCACAATCACGGTCATTGAGTGGACTGAGAGAGGCCTCTAGCAATGAGTTTGTTGATAGACCATGGAGTGGCAGGCTGCGTTAGAAAACTAGTCCTATAGGTTTAGCAAGTGCATCACTTAAAGGCAAAGAGAAGGTGCATAAGTCTCTTAATATGTCTGCCATTTCAGTAGACACGGAATTCATATGTTGATAAAGAGTTTAGTGGCTCCTCAAAGCCTTGATGAGGAGTTTGGGATTCTAGCTATTAGGACACCTAGTGCAAGGAAGGATAAGGTAGCTACCTGCAAGGACACAAAGGCTAGATCCAAGAGCATGCATGTCAAATAAAGTAAAAAACCCTATTCAATGTGATTGATGTATGATAGTTATGTAGCTCACCATTATGCATACATGGAAGAGGTTGTGCAGGAGGTCAAACCCACATGTTTTGGGGTGAGGATGTTTTTGAGGGTATGTACATTGGGAGAAAGCCATGGAAGAAGCAATGGCTACATTGAATACAAATAAGACATGGAAATTGGTGCATTTACGTGCTGAGGGTTAAAAGGCTACTAGATATAAGTGTGTCTACAAAGTGAAGCACAACTCAGATGGAAGCATTAGGTACTAGGCGAGTGAGATTGGTTGCCTAAGTTTATGCTCAGACCTACAACATTGATTATAGGAGACATTTAGCCCAAAGTACAACTTGTCTACGTCTTAGGCTTCTAAGCTACTCCTTTCTCCGAAGTTCTATAGCCCTCTTGGTTTACTTGCCAAGGTGAAAGGAACCTGGTTTTTGGTTAGATAAAAGGGTGGCCTTAAATCTTCAAAGGCTACTATTTGGATATCTCTAAAGGATGTACCTAAGTACCAGCAATCTTGGGAGTACCCAAACCTAATAGCGTTGAAGATAATAGTATTTACAACACCCCCATGGAAACACAATTGAGAATGAATATGAGATTTTGATCCAAACTTGTCCTTTTGCACCTCAACTCGATAGGATACATTGAAGTCATTTGGATAATTTGATTATTCTCATAGGATATGCTAGTAAAAAGTCTTTTCTAAAAATGAAAGTTTATTAGGAAATTAAGAAAAGCTTAAAACCTTGATAACATCCTATTAATACAATGTTGATAAGGACACTTGAAGTGATGTTGTTCATGATCCAAAATTCATGAAAGAAGAGCATCAATGGGGTGCACGTCTAGTACAACAACCACTCCACCCAACTTAAATGAAGCATTGTAAGATAAGGTGGTGTGTCGTCTGACTCAAGACACCAAAGGTACCAATGCATTAGACAACATTTAAGAATGGGTCATGAGAGTGCATGCTCAATCCAATACATCAAGGTTGGTAAAGTGCTCTAGCCCAAACTTAGTAGGATGGTACACCTTCTTGAAGTCTTTTCCCTCTAAATTATCCAATTCACTTGATTTTCCACCATGAACTAATGAATATAATACAAAAATAGATGATTACATAGGGCCCAATGAGAAATTCTTATTCTCTTGAAAATTATTTATTATCCAAATGAATCTCCACCACAGAGTAACTATTAGAATTAGAGGCTAATTATGCATGAAAAGTGGAGCCAGTAGAGGTTAGGTAAAAATAAAAAGTTTCAAAGGCTCAATAGAAAAGGTTTCACCAAGAGTATTAAGGTCTCACCTAGAGTATATTAAGGTTTAGAGTTTGGATTTGAAGAAGCAACATGAAAGTCAATATTATAAATACTTATAGCATGACCATTATTATTGAAAACATTAGATGGATTGTTGGCCAACATTTATGTATTCTTAAGAGTCTCTACATTGGTTATAAGTGAAGAACTAGGAATCAAGTTCTACATTTCAGAATCAAGAAGTACAAAACAAATGTAAAGTAAATGCTTAGGAGACATGGGATAACAAATGTAAAGTAAATGCTGACATGAGATAACAAATGTTTGAAATTGTTTGAAATTACAAACAAATAAGTTTAACATGTTAGTACTTGTATAATTGAGAATATATTTTGTTTAAGTGGTAATTTAGTTGCCATCTCGAATTAGATGTGAGATATATATATAACAATTGTGAATAGTATACAAACATACTAAACTTGTTTTCCAATGCGCTTAGACTATGTGAATCTAGAGGTTGTGGCTGTTAAGAATTCATAATAACCAATGCACTCATTGGTCTATTAATGGTCATCACAATAACGTGGCTATTAATACTATTCATGCGGCTAATCTAAAGTCAATTTTTAGATCTACTTTTTCTTCTCAAGATGATTCCAATTCTATTAATGGAGTCACTTCTAGTCGTCCTTTTGAATTTATTTCTTTCTAACTTCATGGCATAGTCAAACAAAAAGTTGAAGACCAAGATTTTCTTTATTATGTCAAATAGTTCTTGAATCATTTAAATAGATATAAGATTTTAAGGAGAGCAAGTCTTTCTCAGTGTAATCTATTATTTTCCATAATGTAACTTGGCTACTTTACAAAAAAATTTCATCCTTGATTCTCTTCTTACCACAAAGAAACTTGTACCTTGATTCCAATTGAGTTACCTTTTTATTCCATATGTCATCACCTTTTTAAACAAGTGAAGCTCTTAATTTCCATTATCATACTCTTATCATAAGTGTGGACTTTATCTTGATTGTCAAAATGCTATGGCTATTGAGAAGTTACAAGCAGCACTCTCAGCTTCTTATTAAGACTCCAAAGTTCTTGATTTTTCAAATTATATTATCCAAACATTAAGAGGATTATTTTTCTTAGCAAAATGATCATAATGCTTTCCGAACAAAGGTGACATAAGCTATGGAAAAAAACAATTAGCAAAAAGGGAAGAATACCTTGGACAAAGTAGGCTCTTCTTTGAATAAGAGTGACTATTTTTAGATCTTATTATGCCTTGAACGTAGACTGAAATGACGAGTGAAAAATCAAGACTTTGGGCATAGACAAGAAACATATTATTAATAAAATTAAAGTACTATTGTAAACTATGCAAGAAACATATTATTAATAAAAGTAAGTAAACTATACGTACTTAGCACAATTTTTTTGTAATAAGGCAAAAGGGTCATGAGAACTCACAACATATGCTTCCATTTTTTGTAGGCTAAATCTCCATGGAGGATTGACATACGGAAACAACTCCACAACTTTCCTTCTTGAAATATTTTTTAAAATGCTATGTGTATCAACTATTGCATCAAATGTACATAACCCACTAGCTAATTTCTATGTTGATTAGGGTTGTTGTATTATAACAGGTGGACACTTATCTTGCAATATTCATTTTGTGCACGTAACCTCCTTCCTTTTTTTACAAAGGCAATGACAAAACATATATCCGTGGGTAAATATGATACAATCTCATGAAAGAATTGCAAGGTGTATCCTCTACCTTAGGCAAGGGAGTATCCTCACACTCTCACATGTCATGAATTGATTGGTGGCATTCCCATTAAGATTCTTGGTAACATTTTTACTTAGCCTGACTTGTTGAAGAATTGTCTTCATATAGCAAGTTGACTACAAGAAGAAGATGGTGAGATCAAATTTGATTTTCTATAAGTTTAACCAAATATGAGGATTTCTTGCCAAAAATTCAATTGATTGTTTTGTGGGAAAGTAAGAAGGATCTATGCTAAGTCAAACCTACCTTTTCCTAGTTTCTAAAAGTTCATCCAATACTCTTGTCCTTTTGAGCAAGGCTAGAATTTGAAGGCCTTCAATTTTTGTGGGATGGAAGGGAGCTCTCTTCTTCTCCTTGAGAGAAATGCTAAAATTTGAATACTTCACCCTTCAAACCTTCTAGAGAGGGCCTCTTAGAAATAGGGTTGCAAAAGCCTAAGGCCACTATTTTGAAAGTTTCTTAAAATTTTACACATAAACATACATATTATAGGTCAAGTTAATTTATGGCCTTCATCAAATTGAAGGTTATGGTAGGCATTCAAATTGCATCCCTGCTTGAGAGAATCTCTTTTTTCTCTTTTGTATATGAGTAGTCTGGTGGTTTCTCTTAGAAGCTTTTAGAAATTTATTATTACTGGTGTTGAATCTAAGTATGAGTAATCTTCATTATAGCAACATTACCAAAAAAAACCAAAAAAAAAATATTTATTGTAGTAACATTACAATAGAATTACAAATTAGGTCAATTTTCTTGTCAATCACTTGATTTAACTCAATTAGGACTCTATTGTTAAGAATGTTCATGATTCATGACTCCTATTTAAAGGTTTCTACTCAATTAGGACTCTATTGTTAAGAATGTTCTTGATTCATTACAAATGACAAAATGACTCCTATTTAAAGGTTTCTACTCGATTGCCAAGGAACATGGCCGTCATATAATCATGGTGCTCACCACAAAAGGATTAGACCCAACACTATATTGAATGTTTACTTCCTATTACCAGTATTTGAATACCTACAAGTCTTAGTCAATATGATGCCTAACATAATAACTACTAGTTGTTGGTAATGCCTTGCTTTTGTCATCGATTGCTAATTGCAATTTGCTACAGATCTCAATTCTTATGCAGCTTCTTTGCATCAATGTCCTTGAGAGAGAGAAAACCTATAGCTTATAAATCAAAAAAATTGTTAAGTTGCTTACTTCTTGTAGTATTATTCAGTCCTCCCCTTACTATTGCTTATTCAGTCCTCCCCTTACTATTGCTCCTATGTTGTGCTAAGTTTAGATTCCATCTTAATCTTCTCTTGTCAATCGAATAGCTTCTTCATCATGTAAACCCTTCTTTGCTTCTTAAAATCTCAACAAAATTTCTTGACATAGGAAATCCTTTAACTTCATCAGTGTTACAAAATCCACCATGATTCACCATATGTTCTAAACTTTTGTTGGCTCCTTTCCATTGTTATATTTGCTATCTATTGGCAATCACAGGTAGATCAACCATGGAGCTATGGAGAATGAAATCTCTCCATGGTTGTGGAGTGTGAAGAAGAGAGAAGAGAAAGCTTGAGCACACATGAGAGAGACAGTTGGGCACAACACAAGGTGATTGTATTATGAATGAGATGAGATTAAGCACCAAGTACAATACCTTGTTATAGACATCAAACCCTATCTTTTGACTCTAACTAAGAGGTTGTTCACACCTAGAGTGTTCACACCAAGTTGGCTATAGACCTAATGACCGGATGCCCATATCCCCAATGTCACATGATATTTTGGTGTGTTTTTAACACCCTCCCTCAACAAAATATTCATGGCTACTATGATGTCAATGCCAGCTCTAGTTATTATTTACACTTTTGTTTATGATGACCATTCAAGTGCCTATAGGTCTTAGTGGTTTACAATGCCAGTTATGATGACATATGCTAGATATCTAGTTATGATTACATTTTACTTAGGATAGAGGGGTGCCCATAGTTGGACTGGCCTTGGCTAATCTAGGAAGACACGTATGCCTTTTACATCAAGGATTTTCAACAATCTCAAAAATTCTAAAAGATTCAAATTTTGGGAGACAACGCGGGCAGAGAACCCTTGACTTAACATAAAATAGAATTTAGAAATAAAGGGAGAATCCCCCCTCAATGACCAATATGTTGATGAAGATCTTCTTAATGTAGCTCGTAATGTCGATGTTACTCTTGATCTTCCTTATGTCAATGTAGATCTTGGTGTAGATGTAGCCCTTGGTCTTCTTCATCCTTGATTTCATTGTGTAATGAAATCCATGTAAGCAAAGATGGATCATATTCTGCATGACATCATGAATAGCAAGTCCCCAATGGTAGGGTTGAAATGAACCCTCAATGGTTCAAAACACTAGGATTAGCGTCGATTAATCACTGATTTTTGTAGAGACAAAAAACTATTTGTAGTGCAGAAAAGAGGTCGACTTGGAGTGTCAAATTGAAGCCCTTTCACAAATCTTATTCAAAAACTCTTCGAGGGGCACTTATAGCAATGAGTTAGCATGGATTTAGAACCACAAAATTGTTGCCTTAATCACCTTTGTATCATGGTGACTATTAGAGATGTACCCAGCTCTGTAGTGACTTGTACACATTCTTTTGAGAACCCGACGCTGTAGGCAGATTTGCAGCCCTCAAAAACCCTAGATCCAAGTTGAATCGATTTGTCTACGTTGAAGCACTAGCTTGATTTTGCCCAAAAAACTGTGTTTTTTCAATCGTTTGC
This sequence comes from Cibotium barometz, assembly GCF_041138505.1. Classification (NCBI taxonomy): domain Eukaryota; kingdom Viridiplantae; phylum Streptophyta; class Polypodiopsida; order Cyatheales; family Cibotiaceae; genus Cibotium; species Cibotium barometz. The sequence continues at coordinate 13,840,380 of NC_141107.1, forward strand.
TCCCGATGTAAATTAGCACGATTTCAATTGATTAAGGTGGCTGGCAGGTGCGCCCTTGAGCTGAGAAGAAGCCCTAAGTTATGGCTTGCTCAATGGTTGGCTATATCTACGCTCCATTGATAGGGGCTAGAGAAGAAGATGACCAAACTAGTAACAAATGTTGAAAAATGAGATTATTCATTAATGAAGATTAGGGTAAGTGAAGATGAAGTTAATCATATTAAAAGAAAGTAGATGATAAGCACAGATTAAGCATAAACACTGAGAAGCATGGCTCTGTTACCATGTTGGCAATCACAGGTAGATCAACCATGAAGCTGAGGGTATGTGAAGATGAAGTTAATCATATTAAAAGAAAGTAGATGATAAGCAGAGATTAAGCATAAACACTGAGAAGCATGGCTCTGTTACCATGTTGGCAATCACAGGTAGATCAACCATGAAGCTGTGGAGGATGAAATCTCTCCATGGTTGTGGAGTGTGAAGAAGAAAAAGAGAAAGCTTGAGCACACAAGAGAGAGAAAGCAAGGTGATTATATTATGAATGAGATGAGATTAAGCACCAAGTACACCACCCTTTTATAGGCATCAAACCCTATCTCTTGACTCCTCTTGACTCTAACTAAGAGGTTGTGTGTTCACATCAAGATGGCTATAGCCCTAATGACCTGATGATATCCCCAATGCTACATGATATTTTGGTGTATTTCTAACACTATTAGTTTTTTCTTTAACTTGCTTCTTCATCTTACTTGCAACATTTGATGCTCTTTAGACTTACATTGCAAACTTTTGATTTTTGCTTGCTTTGTTGGCATTGTTTTCTTTTTCTTCCCATAGATACTTGAATTGTCAAGTCAAAAATTGGTTATTTTTACAACTACAATTTTGGCCAAAGTATTTATATCCTAAAGAGAAAACAACTACTGTGTTTAAAAACTATTAATGGTTTTGATAGTAAATGTCGTAATGGTACAACTACTTGGTTTTAAAAACAAGTATGAAGGTGAAATTACCTTGGTATTAAGGTCATCCTAACCAAAAGTATCTTATTGATAGATCTGAATACGTAAAGGAGTTCCCATTGAGGGAAGTACCTTGAAAGATATGGGATGGTCTAAGGTACACTACATTAGTAGAAACTTTAAGATTATGACAAAACTTTTGCGATTATTCATAAAAAATAAATATACAATGTTGTCTTGTATCTCAACTCTATAGGTACACAATTGAACATGATTTTAGTGTTCAAAAATGCACTTGATATTAAGTCCTCTTTTACGCATTGATGGCATTGGATAAACTATATAAAGTTCACTAAATTTGTGAATAACACTTAAGTTTAAAAAGAAAAACATAGGACAGAATTAGCATCCATCATTGAGTGCACAACTCAATGAGTCATCAGTCATGCGCACCCACCATTAACGCAATGGCTTATCATGACCCATTAGGGCTAGAAGCAAACATATATATAAATTTAGTGACATGCATCTCTCATTTATCTTTGGTATGTGTGTATGCAAAGCTAAACTTTTAATTGTAAATAAGAAAGTATATTTATTTAAGGTAAAGTGTTAACACCATTAAAATGTTGACAACATTGATTCATTCTTGTGCAAGGGTTGTTATATATACATAAAGGCAAATCAACATATACTAATTTACATCTAAACGTTCTTCTGAACTTCACATCAAGTGGTGTAAGCGGAGTTGGCATTTATGATTCACATGTTGAAAAAGAGAGAAGAAAGTTTTATAAATTGAGATGAAGGACAACTAGTTTGTCAGAGAGACTAATGTTGCATGGACGAAGGAAAAGCTAGTACCCCACAAAGGTGAGACATGTATACACACACTTGGTCATTAGCAATCAAGTTTACTACATTACATTATATTCTCATACCTTGTAATCTCATCATATGGATACAAGTGTAAGGTATTCTCATACCTTGTAATCTCATCATATGGATACAATACTTGTTCTACCCAATTGTATACTTGATGTGTGTGTGTGTGTGTGTGTGTGTGTGTGTGTGTGTGAGAGTGAGAGTGTGTGTGAGAGAGAGTGAGAGAAGCATTTGAATAGTAGCCGGTTAATGAGTGGTGTATGTGTGCGTGTGCGTGTGCGTGCGTGTGTGTGTGTGTGAGAGAGAGAGAGAGAAGCATTTGAATAGTAGCCGGTTAATGAGTGGTGTATGTAATGCTCTAGAGCCATGGCAATCCCAAACCCTATAACCCTCTTACTCATCCGAGTATCAAGAAGGTGGAAAAGCTTAACCTAGCTGCCCACGTTATAGTAAACACAGCTATCAATGCTACGTCTATTCCAAACCAAATCGTTCAGCAAATTAGAGAATAGTTCGGCAATTTAGGTTACTATAAGTTATTTACACCCAAGTTAGACGCATTAGAGAAGCACTCAGAGAATTAGTTAAAACTAAGCAAGCATGTGGAGAAGTCAAGAATCACAAGAAAGAGGAAATAGAGAGAGAGCTAATGGACGGTTATGACACTTGCAAGCAGGAGCTGAAAGAGGCATCAAAAGTACAAGTACACCTCACCAAATAGCACTCTAAAAGATCAACAAAACACCACAGACCATCAGCTCAGATAAAGATCACGTTGCCTCTCTACAAAGACAATAAGAAGAAAGACCCAAGGATTCATATTCAGTCCAGCATTGAGAGGAAGGACTTTGTAGCTTAATTCCCTTAAACTCTGCAAGAGATGGCACAAAAACCATACTATCAGTACCCACCCGAGAAACTCCGAACCTACGAGCGGATATTCCTTGCCAGATTTAGAGATTCCAAAAGCAACCAGGATCTACTCTACCTGCTCAATAGGATAAAGTAGGAATCAATGTCAGTTTAGGAACTCATTGACAAGATCAAGGGGTTGTTCAAAGGGACTCAACAACACTCCTACCAAGCAGATGTTATGCGGGTTTCTCAACGGTCTTAAGAGCAAAAGGATAGTGTGTTTCCGTTCCACAGAGAGCCTAGAGGGACTAGTGGAGAGAGTTCTTAATGTAGAGGCTAGAAAATTGAAAGTCTAGAGGGACTAGTAGAGAGAGTTCTTAATGTAGAGGCTAGAAACTTGAAGAAAAAAAAAAAGAGCAAAGTGACAATGAATCAAGTTCAAAAAATACCAATGAGGACAAAACAAGTTGGGGGGAAAATTTTAAATAAAAAGAACAGGAAAGTGTGAGGATTCCAAGCGACTCCAAGGAGGAATAGGAGATAGAAGAAATGACAAGAAAAAGAAAGGAAAAGAAGTTAAAGCCCATCACTAAACAGTTAGTTAAGCTAACTAGCAAGAGGACTAGCGCATCCGAGAAAGCGGAAGTTAGGTGCACCCTCTATAAACAAGGCCACACAGAAGCAGGTGTGTTGGATATAATTTTTGTGGGAAATCAATGGCTTAAAGAGAGCATTTGCTGGCATAAACCATGTCCGAAGTTCAGGTGGCAGAGGGACCAGCACCCTGATATCAAACACCCAAAGAAAGGGGGGATCACTCCAACTTCCGGGGAGGCAGAGGCAGCCAAGAACGGCAAGGCCCAGGATGGGATACATGTCGGGAGGAAGGACCTTCAGCAGTAGACTGTAAGAGCTAATCCAAACACTCGACCACTAACTTTACCACCCCCAAGGGTAGGTCTGGTCCTCACAGAAATTCAAGAACCAAAGGTGCATGTCGCGACCTGACCCCAGAAGTCCAGGGTTGAAGAGACCAAAAAGGTGTAAGTAGAAGTGCCCAAATGGACAGAGGAGAAAGAGAAAGCAACAAAGGTCACAAAAGAGCAACACAAGAAAACTGGTGCATTGAGATAAACAAATAGAGAAGAAAGATCAACAGCATAGAGAGAGAAGATTGAAGAAAGCAGAGGAAGAGTATCAAAACAAAATAAGGCACAAGAAGGAGGCTACGAGGAAAGAGTAAGTACAAAGAAAAGGAGCAAATAGAGATCAAGGAAGAAAAGAAAAGGGAAGAAAAGAGACAAATAGGTAACATTGTAGCTGCTTGTATGGGGAGTGGAAAGCCTACTGCTTGGTTTAAAAGGATTGCTAATCTAGGCCCACCATTGAATCAGGACTCCCTCCCTGAAGAAAATATAAAACAAGAACTTGGGTAACTCCAAACATCGCCACCCATTTTAGACAAGTGGACACTGGAGGCTTGACACAGTTGCAATGCTTCCAATTAACATGTGAGCTCCAAATGCAAACTCTGCCCAGCGTTCTTTGTTACAGAATGAGGAATCAGTCGGAGTGAGCACACTGGGAGGGAGATATTTCCACTGGCTGTGGCTGGTATTTCTGTCCTTGCGGCACACTGGGAGGGAGATATTTCCACTGGCTATGGCTGGCATTGCAGGCCAGACCCATGGTGTGGTCAGGAGTGGCGTTGGTGTAATTTAACAAGCGCATTTTGGACAAATCAAAAATTTCCAGCTGCAAGTGTTGGGTGTCCCTTGGTTGTTTGAACAACATAATTAGGGAAGAGGCCTTCAACCCTGAAAGTGTAATGTTTATACAAGTCGATACTTTAAGCCTTGTTCATGCAAAACTGTAATCCTGAACTTATTTGCTCAACCAACCTGAGTTCATATTAAGAAACCCAAAGAGCATCAAATCACCAGCAATTAAATTCACTGGCCCAAACTTTTGAGAACTGTTTTCCCAACCCTAGTTTGTCTAGTCTATCAACAACATCCCTACGCCCATGGATGTTTTCCATCAAGTTTGAGCAAGCCCAATGACAGCCATCTTCTCAGATTTACAGATAATTATTTCCAAGTCTCAATGGCTCATATCCCATGACATATCACATCCATTACAACCATTTTTCGCTCTCACCTGCAAACTCCAGCAGAAAACCCAATGTCCCATGTTAACTGCCTGCCACATAATTTCAATAACAAATGGAAGAACATGGAAAGGAGGGCCATCTACAAAGCAGACCCTGCTCACAGATCTCAAGGGGGATCGACAGGTTGCTCTTTCAAGAGCAAGGCATAGCTTAATTATGTTGTGACATAAAGAGGACAGCATGGACAATGTTTCCAGGCTAGCCACTCCAAGAAGGTGCTTCATATCCTGAAGGGGCAGGCTTTGATGTCTTTGGTTGTAACCAGTTGAACACACGCCCTACAGCCTCAGGAAAGGCAGGCTTGTTCCCCACACCGAATTTCACCCTGATCACTGCTGCTTTGAAATCCTCTAGTGTTACAGCTGATCTACCTGCCAATCATCAATACAGCACTTAAGAAATGGGATTAAAAATACGGTTATAAAAACCTCTCATGCACATGAATCCTGCTGTCTTGTACCTTCACGCACAGCCAGCAACGCAGCCTCATTCACCACATTGGCAAGGTCTGCACCAACAAAACCCCAAGTAATGGATGCAACAGTGCTTTGAACAACCTCTGCATCCCCTTCAACAGGAACACCACGCATGTGGACTGCCAAGACCTGTTGTCTACCCTTTAGGTCAGGTTCTCTAACAAAGACCTTTCGTGAGAACCTGCCAGGCCTGCAAAGAGCAGGATCTAATGCCTCAGGTCGGTTTGTAGCGGCTATAACTAGAACACCCGTCTCCGACTCAAATCCATCCATCTCTGTTAGAAGCTGTAGAAAGAAAAGATAATCAGTCAGTCTCAGTTTACTTGCTGGCTATGTTAACAAAACATACAAATTAACAAAAACTCAGCATTAATCCTTCTTGCAAAGGATATGGCATACCCATGTGAGCATTATCTAACCTGATTGAGAGTCTGATCCCGTTCATCGTTGAAGCTTCTACCACGGCGACCTCCAACAGCGTCAAGCTCATCAATGAAGATAATCGAGGGTGAACATTTTCGGGCCCCGCCGAACAATTCTCGGATCCGTGCTGCTCCACGGCCAACAAACATCTCCACAAATTCGCTCGCAGAAGTAGCAAAAAAGGGTACCCCTGCCTCTCCAGCTACAGCTCGAGCAAGAAGAGTCTTTCCTGTCCCAGGAGGGCCCACAAGAAGCACACCTCTGGGTAGCTTAGCTCCTAACCTCCGGAAATTTGAGGCTCCCTGAAGGCAAGACACAATCTTCATGCAGTATCATGTCAGTTTTTTACAACCAAAATTTAAAAATGAGTTACTTTAAAACATTTGAGCATGTCAACCAGTTGAACCACATGTAATTGCTGGTAAGAAGTGCTCCAGAGAGGATTATTGAGAGTCCACTCTTGTTTGATTATGTTGTATTCTGACAAATGTAGACCAAACAAGAAAAACACCAAATGCAGAAAGTAAAGCAATAGCACATCATTAATGGAAAAGCATATGGTCAGAGTGCTATGGCTGGACACCAAAAGAAAACTCGCCCGGCTGCCCTGTACTTGCAAGTACACCTGCTGGAAACTGCAGGAAATCCTACTGTACCTGCAAGTACAGGGCAGCCGGTGTACTTGCAAGTACAATGGCTGCCCTGTACTTGCTGCTGACTGTACCTGCAAGTATACCTGCTCGAAGCCTGGAAACCCTACTGTACCTACAGTACCAGCTGGAAACCCTGCTGTACCTGCAAGTACACCGGCTGGAAACCCTACTATACCTTGAAACTGCAAGTACACCAACTGGAAACCCTACTGTACCTGCAGCACCTGCTGAAACCCTACTGTACCTCCAAGTACCTGTTAGAAACCCTACGGTACCTACTGAAGCCCTATTGTACCTACAAGTACACCTGCTGGAAATCCTAGCAGTTATACAGGCCTTGAAACATTGAAAACATTTTCTTTATGGCCGTGACATTGAGGTTCGCACTGACCATCAGGCATTACGCTGGATTCAGACAATGCCAAGTGCACAGTGAAGTGATCGATAACCAGGACCTCGTCTTCAGTACCTGAAGCGAACAAAGTGACGGAGTCTTACCATGAGATTTTAGACTCAGTAAAAGATAGATTGGCTAAAGCGCAGGAGGCCTACACTCGACAGGCCAATAAAGACAGAAGAGATATGAAGTTTTCGGAAGGGGATTGGGTTTATCTTCGGATTATGAAGCAAAGGTTGAAGCAGGTGGACAAGCGATGCCCAAAGTTGTCTTTCAGGAGCTTCGGACCTTTTCCCATCAAGAAAAAGATTAATGAGGTGTCTATGCAGTTAAAGCTACCTCCGAGTTGGACTATGCACGATGTGTTTCACGTCAGTTGCATATGCAAGTCCTATCCCTTCAAAAGTCAAAGACGAAGCGGAACCAGATATTGTTGATGAAGCAGAAGTTATGGTTCCACAACAGATCCTTCTGCACCGTTTCAAGCATAGCTCAGGCCGAAGACTAAGACAGTTCCTCACGAAGTTTCAGGACCGAGAGACCCACGAAGCGGTATGGCTCAACAAAGCTTTTCGAAGACTATCCAGCGTTATTGACGGATTATTTGGAGGCTATGCAGCTTCCGTCAAGTTAAGCAGAAGGGGATGTCACGTGCATCCCGCACTTGGATGCCACGTAGACATATCTGTATAGAAGGTGCAGGACCTGGGATGGTGAACTGGTCCCATGTGAGCCCAGTCCGGGACGAGTCAGCCAGGGATCCATCTCCGTCGTCCGAGGTCAGGTGTGCATTTTCCTCCACAGGAGTCCAAGGTCAGGTGTGCATTGTCCTACACATGATTCATGAAACAGTGCCAGTCCACACTGTGAGTCTCCCTCTAGAATGATGTCAGTGATTCTGTGTATCTGGTATGGTACCGGATGCCAGATCACTGTGTAGTTAGTTAGGGTTTGCTTTTAGAACAAGGGGCCATCCCATAGGGCTACCCCAAGTCTTAGTGTGGGCATGGGGATGGTGTGAAACCACCCCCATGAGGGCCAGGAAGGCCCTGGCTGAACCCACCAGCCATGGAGGGGCTGTAGGACAGCCCCAGGGGCATGCCAGGGGCAGCCGACAGTTCATGAAGCAATGTATTTGTGTGGTCCAAGAATTGCGCCAAAAGGTTATGGAAGAGTGTCATGCTCCTCCATATGCAAGTCATCGTGCTACTTTGGCTACTACACAGGCTTTGGAAAAATATTTCTTTTGGCCAGCTCTACGCAGGGATATTAAAACTTATGTTCGTGAGTGCCTAGCATGACAGAAAGTCAAGTTTGACAAGCACAAGACACCCGGTTTGCTTCAGCCCTTACCCATTCCACAAGAACCATGGAAAAGCATTGCCATAGATTTCATCATGGATCTACCAAGATCGGTACATGGTAATGATGCTATATGGAGTATCATTGATCGCTTTGGCAAAGAGGTACATTTTATTCCTGTGAGAAAGACAATCAAGCCAAAGCACATAGCAAAGTTGTTCTTGGCTCAGATCTTCAAACATCATGGCATGCCCAAGTCTATTGTGGGTGATAGAGATCCACGGACCACTAGTTTATTTTGGCGGACATTGTTTGATAATGTGGACACAAAGCTGAATTTTTCATTAGCTTATGAACTCGCCGCTCGGGAGCACCAACGAGAGCTCAATCGAGAACATATGTTACTCGAGCACCAAAGGGAAAAGGAGGCCATTCATCTTAGATACCAGCACCCCTCTTCAGCATCCCCAGTCTCAGGTGCCACCAGCAAGCAGTCTGCAGCATCAACTACCGTCATTCGAAGTCAACCTAATTTCAGTAAGTATGATGGTAAGTGTGATCATTTAGCAGTAAATCAGTTTATTCATCAATTTACTGCTCATTTTCCATCACCTAGGATCACAAATCCTCAGGATAGAGTTTCACGGCCTTTGAGGGGAGACTGGAGCCACCAACAGAGACTGTTCAGGGGATTTGGCAAGAGTTGATCCACACACTGCAAGGACAGTATGACCGCATCCGGGGCGACTCGGATGAGGCGATCTTGCGGCGCTAGGCCTTTCACACCACCTGGCGCAACGGCCCCTTCTATACCCTACACGCAGGGTCCCCCCGTTGGCACTACAGGCCACCTGTTTGGCTTTCCCCCCCTCCTATTGTATGATACAGCCCCTCAGTTCTTTGTACTGATACTTATACTTTTATGCACCTAGGGAGAGTCTCCTTGGCTACCTTGCTTTGTTCTCTGCTCTGTTTTTCTTGTGAGCAGGAGAGGATCTTTTGTAGCCCTACGGGCGTTTTTTATATAACTAATGAAAGGATCTTTTCTCGGAAAAAAAAAAATCCTCAGGATAGAGTCCACGTAGCAGCTCCCCATCTCATTGGTGAGGCAGTCACTTGGTGGCAGCATTGGTCTAATCTCTATACAGACCAGACCACAGGTGTCACAGCTTTCAGCTGGGATACCTTTGTCCATGACCTAAAGACCAGATTCCTCCCGTCCCAGTACATGACCGGTCTGGCAGATAAGTTCTATGGACTCAGACAAAACGGATCCCCAGTGCTTCAGTTTTCCGGAAAGGTTATCACTTTAGCACAGCAGTTAGGGTTATCTGCAGAGGCCAAGATGGAGCAATTCATTCGTGGATTGGATCCTAACATTCGGTTTACTGTTCTAACTTTGAACCTAGTACATATGACCAGGCTTTGACTCTCGCTCAGAATGAAGAAATGAAGATGAACGGAGACAAGCCCAAGCAGTCATCTCAGTACAGTACCAAACCCCACCAGCAGCAATCCACTGCACAGCCAGGGAAAGGTAACGCATCCTCTAAAGATGCTAAGAAGGTCGGCAGTAATAGCTCCAGTTCAGGGGGTAAGAAAGACAAAGAATCTAAGCCTAAGAAAATCCCCGATGAAAAGGCTAAAGCAGGCATTACTAGAGGTTATCTTCCTCCAGAGGAGCAAAAAAAAGTATCAATCAAAAAATAGATGTTTTTTATGTCACATCATAGGGCATGGTAAGAAGGATTGCCACAAATGGCAAGCGAAACAAGCCGCTAAAGCCCCTTCTGCCACAGTTGCCACAGCCTCCCCAGCTCCTCCAGTCCCGCCTACTACCACCAATGCGGTTCAACTTTTACCTTCTATGCATCCTATGCCATCAGTGGTATTTGATGCTAAGCACGAGGGTGAGAGCGATGGCAAGCGAAACAAGCCGCTAAAGCCCCTTCTGCCACAGCCTCCCCAGCTCCTCCAGCCCTGCCTACTACCACCAATGCGGTTCAACTTTTACCTTCTATGCATCCTATGCCATCAGTGGTATTTGATGCTAAGCACGAGGGTGAGAGCGATGCTGCACAGAAGAGTCTCATCCGAGCTTATGGCTCTGCCAAGGGCCGACAGTTTGTAGTCCTTTTCGATATGGGTAGTTATGAAGACGCCATCTCTCCCGAGTTGGCTAATAAATTGAACTGCACATTAGTCCCATATCATCTGGATGTGGACGGGTTTACACCTGGTCTTCGCACCCACATTTCCCAGAAGGCACAGCAATTTGTCTTTGAAGTTCAAAAGGCCTCATTCCAACGAGATTTCATCGTCTCGCCTCTGTTGGGTGTGTGACATGATCTTAGGAATTCAGTGGTTCCGTCAGTATGAGCCTATTCCCAATTGGGGGCAGGACACTTTTACTATCTGTAAAGGTTTTCCTGAGCCTGTCATGATTCGTGGGGATAGAAGCATTCTTGGCATCCCATTGATTTTGCATCTCCAGGGCCAGACGAGCTATCCGCAAGGGAGTAGAAGGAGCCCTACTTTACGTTCGTGCTCAAACAGCCTCTACCTCATTGGTAGCATCCATTTCATCTTCAGTCCCTCAGTTAGCAAACCTCCTATCCAGACATCACGACATTATGCTTAGGGACGATCTCCCACCCTCGCCCTGAGGACCATCACATTGATTTGGTCCCTGGTTCAGATCCTCCTAGCAGGTTTCCTATCGTCTTTCCAAGACTTTAGAGGGCGAGTTAGAAAAGCAGTTATCTAAGCTTCTTCGAGCCAAATTCATTCGGCCTTCTTCCTCCCCATTTGCTGCACCTATCCTATTTGTCCAAAAAAAGGACAAGTCTGCACGCCTTTGTGTAGACTACAGGACATTAAACAAACTCACTATCAAGAATAAGTTTCCTATGCCAAGGATAGAGTACATTTTGGAGCGTTTACACGGTGCTAAGTTTTTCACTAGGATCGACCTCAAGAGTGGTTGCCATCAGGTCCGCATTTTTGAAGCTGACATTCCAAAAACAGCTTTTCGGACAGAGCGTGGTCACTACGAGTTCGTAGTCATGCCTTTTAGGCTTACAAATGCACCCGCAACCTTCAATAAGATGATGTCTAGGATTTTCGCATTCCACATTGGGAAGTGTGTTTTCATATTCCTTGATAACATACTAGTCTTCTTAGCCACTAAGAAGCATGAGAAAGATGTGGATAAAAACTTGCAACTTTTGCGAGATAATCAGCTCTACATAAACGCCAAAAAGTCTGTCTTTGGTGTTAAGGAAGTTCAGTATTTGGCCTACATCATCGGTTCCGATGGGATTAGACTGGATCCATCAAAGGTTCAAGAGATCTTAGATTGGCACATTCCTAAGACCGCCCAAGAAATCTGCTCATTCGTAGGTCTTTGTCAAGCCTATAGTACCCATGTCCATCAATTTTCCAACCTTGCAGCACCTCTTACCGACTTGCTCAAGGGGGTGAAGACTCGCAAGCAGAAAGTCTCGGTTACAGGCAAGGCGCTTGATGCATTCCATGCACTCCAGAAAGCTGCCTCAGAAGCACCTGTATTAAAGTTAGCATCATGGGATGAACCTTTTGAGGTCATCACCGATGCCAGCAATGTAGCCATAGGTGCAATCCTCCAGGAGGACCCGTGGCATATTACAGCAGAAAGTTGGATGTCGTCAAAAAGAATTATTCGGTATATGACAAAGAGTGGGTGTGATCACAGCGCTCAAACATTGGAAGCCTTTTCTTTATGGACACGTTTTCACAGTGAAAACACACCACCAAGCACTTAAGTGGCTTCAAACTATGTCCAATGCCCAGTGGAGTGATCGACAGGCTAGGTGGAGTCAACTCTTCCAACAGTATGGAGGAATGATTGAATATATCCCTGGTAAGCATAACCTAGTAGCAGATGCGGTTAGTCGAAAGGCTTGCATCCAGGCAGTCCAAGAATCTACCATTCTCAAAAATAACGGGGAAGGACTTAGATAGTATGAAAGACCAATATGTCGACTCCCCTGAGTTTGGTACTCAGTACAGTTTGGCCCTCAATTCTGAGCCTGGCCACTATTCAGTACAGAACGGTTGGTTGTTCTACAAGAACCGTCTCTCTGTTACTCGGGAAAAGCGTTCCGCTCTTCTCCACGATGCCCATGACTCCTTAGTTGGAGGACATAGGGTATCAACAGTACCCTCAAGAAATTAGAACGGTCCTTTTATTGGCCAAAGATGAGGCATGATGTCTATGCACATGTACAAGCTTGTAAGATTTGTCAAAAAGTCAAGGTTCCACATACAAAGAAGGCAGGTTTACTTCAACCTTTGCCTATCCTCGACGGACCTTTCATCGACATATCTATGGACTTTGTAGGGCCTCTACCAGCATCCACCAGATCCCGTAACACTCAGTGTTTTACCATTGTGGATCACTTTAGTAAATTCTGCATGCTCATCCCATGCAAGCATACGGCCACAGCCGAGGATGTAGCCCGTCTGTTTCTCAAGTATTGGTATCCAGTTTGTGGTTTGCCTAGCACCATAACATCAGATAGAGATCCCAAGTTTACCTCGCATTTCTGGAGGGCATTATTTGAAAACTTCGAAACTAAGTTACAGTTGTCTAGTGCATTCCATCCGCAAACAGATGGCTAAACAGAAATTTATAACCAGTTGGCCTTTGATGTTCTCAAGTCATACTGTCATGACAAGCAGTCCAAATGGGAACATTATCTTCCATTGGTCCAAGCTATCTTGAACGACACTCATTCATCCAGTGTCAGACAAACTCCATATGAAGTAGTCTTTGGTCGTCGTTTCTCTTCTCTTTTGACGAGATTGGTGTCTCCATCTTTAGAGGCTAATAAAACCACGGAAGCATTTTCCGAAATCGTTGAGTCAGTCAAGGAACGCTTGACCAAAGCTCAGGAAGCATATAGCAGACAGGCAAATAAGTCTAGACGCAATGTCCACTTCAAGGAAGGGGATTGGGTCAATCTACGTATCATGAAACAAAGATTGAAACAAGCAGACAAACGTTGTCCCAAGCTTTCATTCCGTAGTTTTGGCCCTTTTCCAATAGTTAACAAGTTAAGTGATGTCTCCATGAAGTTAAAGTTGCCTACCTGTTGGACAATGCATGATGTTTTCCATGTTTCTTGGCTAAAACCATATGTTGGTCCAGAAGTGATTGATGTTTCAGATGAACGTGGTAGACGAAGCAGAAGTCATTCAGCCCGAGCAGATCCTTCTTCATCGTTGGAAGCATGGTTCCGGTCGACGGATACATCAGTTCTATACAAAATTCCGAGATCGAGGTACCCACGAAGCCGTATGGCTAGACAATGAGTTCTTCCAAGAGTACCCCTAGTTGTTGGCGGACTACTTGGAAGCCATGAACCCGCCAAGCTAAGCAGCAGGGAATGTCACATGCACTCTGCACTGTAGTGCATGGTGACAAACTGGCTCATCATCAGCAATGCAACATTTGTATAGTATTAGTTCCATTCAGGATGATATTTATCGTACGCCGTGACCCCATTGTATATCCTCAGTCCAGGATAAGTCAGGCGCACGAGCTACGTAGGTCATTTTCAGCCATAGTCAGTCAGTCACTCAGTCTAAGTCCCTTAACCCACTTAAAGAGACGCATTCATGCATATACAGTCAGTAGAAACCTTAGGGTTTGCATCAAAAAGCATCCTGCATATTACACATCATTCATGCATAACATCTAGACCATTGCAGGAACCTCAAACAGCATCCAGGATTTATCTAGTATTTTTCTGGTAATTTTCCCATCATTTTCAGCATTTTTCACATCATTTATGCATTATTTATGGACAGAGCAGTCGGCCAGCTCTATAGCCACCCGACTGGCTCATGCAACCCATATAAATAGAGCTCTTGCATTATCATTTAGTCATTCATCATATTCAGCAAGAGAGCCATCAAGCACTTACCATCCTCAGCCCCAGGAGCATAGGCGATTGCAATTTCAGCCATCTCTCTTCAGCGTTTGTGTCCTACATCCCTAGGCTCCTCAAACGCATGAGCATTCAGCCATCTACATCAGTAAAACACAGCAGTTCAGCATTCAGCCTTCAGTCCATCTTGCGTTTTCTGCATCCATACAGTTTTCAGCATTCATTCATTCATCGTTTCGCTCCAGCCACTTGGTGAAGGTAAAACACAGCATTCTCATTCATTTACAGCATTCATATACAGTCTAGAACAGTCCCAAACAACCCCTCTCTCAGCCCTAGCTTTGCATACCTCCCTCATACCACTCGGAAGAGTGCATAGGCTCGAGATTGGACATCTTTGGTACTTCGACAACAGTGCACAGTTTAGCCCGACACTTGGTCTTCAGAGGTCTTGCGTTTGGCTTATCGTCAGTCACACCGTCAGTCTCTTTAAAGATAATAAAGCAAATACTATCTCGGTAACGGGATAGGGGGCCCTTCAGTGGGTAATTCGGGACCCCATACGGTGTACAGTTCTCATCTCTCTCATATCTCTTTAAAGTTTGAAGTATTAAAGTGGATTGCTAAACTCACGAAACTCAAGATACAGAAGACGGTGTGAGCATTTGTGTGACAGGATCCTCCAATACGAAGACTTCCGCTGCATATTACATTCAAACATGTATATTATGGGCCATTCCAGATCTTGTAGAAGATAAATGAAGTGGCTTATAGATTGGTATTGCTCGATCACTGGAAAATACATAATGCATTTCATGTCAGGTTGCTAAGGCCTTATGTGGGACCGCCTCCTATGGAACTAGTTTTGGAAGATCCACCAGAGGTGGATGAGCTTGACGAGGTATTGCAACCTACGCAGATAGTTTTTCATAAGGAGCGTAAGCATGCAGGTGGCAAGCTAGTATGCAAGTATCTTGTGAAGTTTAAAAACTATTCGGCTATGGATGCAAAATGGATGGACGAGGATTATTTTCAGGATTATCCGAAACTCCTGAAGGCCTATCTAGAAGCTTTTCAGTTGCAATCAACTGCTTAGAAGCTGGGAGGAATGTCACAAAATTCCTCATAACTTCTGTTTTCTATTGTTCATGTGTAGCATATGAAGCCTGACATGACATGCATGTATGGCTTGTGGAGCCTGACATGGTGTGTCTGTATGGCATATGGAGCCTGACATGACAGTACATGTATGGCTCATGGAGCTAGACATGATAGTACATGTACGGCTTGTGGGGCCTGACATGATGTGATTTCCTGGGACTAGCTATCCTGGTGATCTTCTATATTTATGTTCTGGGAAGGTTCCGGAAGGATCATGAAGCCCTGGACACTTTACATGATACAACTGAGCAGATGAGTGTTTCTTCCAGTTTAGCTGCACTCACGTGTGTGCATGACTTTGATTTTACATTTGAATGACTTGTTTTGATTGCTTCGACAATGAATGAGATTACTACCTATGATGTCCATGGGGCCAAGGACGCCTAGGCACCTCGTGGACATGTATGTGCACACTTGTTTGGGACTGACAGGTGGTCTACATGTGTTTTGCAAGTGGTAGTGTCCCTAAAAACCCAAATTACAGCTTTATGATTTCACATACTAATAAAGATGGGAGCAAGTCCACACTCACTTATAAGTGGCCGGACAACTTATAAGATATTCACACTGGGCAAGACTATTTTAATACATGTGGTAGCCAAAAGGCGGGCACCGGACTTGTTTTGAACCAACCACTTGTCGGCGCCCCCCTTTTGGACCAAAAAAGCACACGACTCTGAGCTATTTTCAGCGGAGGAGCTCTATTACAGGGGAAGAAGTCCAGTTTGCTCATGGCGCATGCTTTCTCGGTGCATGGAGAGCTGGTCGGCCTGCTTTCTGGAGCTTCAGCCACTATCTAACGCGACAGTATTCATCCAGGTGTGAGGCCAAGGCTGGTCGACTCCTTCTGGAGGTTGCTTTTGCTGCTGACCAACTGTATACAGCCTTAAGAAGCTGATGGTCAGGGCAACCGGAGGCAGGGAAGTGCTGGCCAATTTGTGTGAGTCATCCTCCACTGATCGGAGACCTTCTGGCTTGTGTACCGCTACTGGTCGACTTCTCTTGTGGCTTCTGAGAGCTGGTCAACTGCTGCAAACAGCCCTTCAAGGCTGGTCGACTTGCTCTGTGAGCCAGACAGGAGGAAGATGAAGATGCAGGGCTGTCCCAGGCCGATGTGGGCTGTCCATGGTTGTCCTACATGTCCTTTATGCCGGGAAAGCTCTCTTGTGCTGAGGAGTGACAACATATGCTTTGTTTTGTTTTCATATTGTACTGGAAGAAAAAGGTGCTAGCCAGTGGAGAATCCCTGGGCTCCCACAAAGTTGTCTTTGAAGCAGACTCCTTTTTGGTAATCTAACCATAAAGGGGGAAAGGGGGGAGGCTGGGTCAGCCCATCTTCTAGCCCCTAGTGTGGTGTACTGCGCAGAACTGTTATCTTTTTCTTATCTAGCATGCTTATGTGTTTAATCAGTTTTCATAATTGAGAAGATTTCCGTGATACAGCTGCCCTTCCGTTACATCCCCCACCTTTAGCACAAGAAAAAGCCTTCATGCTTTTTTTATAATAAACCTGGCTCCACACCACTTAAGATATATGCCCCAGCTTTTTCCTAAAACGCAAAACTCCTTGCTTTTTTCCCCAAGCACTAAATCTGCCCTGGACGCCTCCTTGCACCCAAACCCGGCTGGTCAGTTGCCGCCTCCTACCTAGTGTGCCGCCAGCGCCAGCCCTGTGTCCAACAGGCAGGCAACACCATCTTTTGTCCACGCTTCAGCCAGCACCACCTCCGGTCCAGCCAGCGCCACCACTGGTCCAGCCTGCACCACCTCTGTAGCTAGCGCACAAACTTCAAGAGTTTTCCTCTGCAGCCAGCCTTCAGCAGCACCTCTTTTACAGCCAGCGCAAAGCTTTGAAGCACATGATCATGCTAGCCATAGCAGGCTGCTCAGGCTGGTTGCGCCACCTCCTGGCAACCGCCATCTGATAATCCCTTGCAGCACCTGCATGAGACCATGGTGTGGCCACACCCAGCCGCCACCAACCGGGTCCCCTTGCGACTCATGCACAGGCAATAGTCTATTTACCTTCTCCCCTTCCCTAGAACACGCATGGCTTCCTAGCCATGCCCATGACCACCGCGTCCACCATCTCTGTTCGCATCCAAACCAGGCTCTTATACCAGTGTAAGGTCTCCCTAGACCTAGCCTTAGAACGTAGGAGCGAGGCTTAAGGCTCAGCTCCCAGCCATAGAGTCCTCCGAACTCACCCCAGAGCTGAAGGCCATAGCTACATCCTTGGAGAAGCTCCCGCGTGGTAAGACCTTGCATCCCATACCACTAGGCCACACCCTACAGGTGTCGTCGTAGTGAGCATCCCCAATGGGCCATGGTCAACGATGTCAGAGCAGACGATCGTAATAACTTATGAGCCTAGGTTTCATTTATATAGGCCACTGAGCTTTATAATTAGCCCTAGTGCTTTTATAAGCTTTTAACGCTATAATTACTTATAACTATGCCTCCACTCATAAGCCTCTTCCCATGTTAGAGATATCTCCCCACTAGGCGCCTGTGTCCAGCCTCCAGCCTCACCTTGCGCTAGTGTGCACCACTCTTGGGCGTAACAAACTGGCTCTCCAACTGCTGGATAATCTCCTCGCCCCTCTCTATGATCTATCCAATACGGTTCCACTGAGCTCTTGAAGAGATTGATGTTGGTGGACTAGGTTTCTCCCAAGAAACCAAAGAGCTCTAAGATCTTCCGAAACTCCGTATGTACCTGCCACAAATGTACGTGAAGAAAAATACACACCCCTTTGTGGTTAAGGACTAGGCAAATGTTTCATCCTTGCACGATGGAGGAAGGGTGGGTGTAGCCAATTGGCTCGGGTAAGGAAGACACGTATACTCAAACATGTAAACGCCCCTATCTGCCCCCTTTGTCCACAAACTGGCCGGCCTATAGCACACCCCCTTAGAGGCACCTTTCTGATGCGTTTTGCTCCTATGGATGGCCGCCTACTACGTGATGTCCTGCAGCCTGAATAGGGATGCATTTTTTTATGAATCTGGCCACCCTCATGCTCTCCCAAATCTAGCCTTTGAGTGCCCACCACTCGACCCCCTTGATGTGCCTTCTTCCCCCACCACTATCTGGTTGCATTTAAAGCACCAACAGGCCGCCTTGCTTGCTTGCTATATCCAACCTCTACTTGGTGCGTTTGGCCCTCTTTCTTGCCCTTTGGCTAAGCACCCCGTTGAACACACAAGAGTTATTTGGTACAGAATTTGTAAAACGCAACCTTGATGGAAAAAATGCAAACTTGAATGAAAACGATGATGACGATGGGGTTCTTCGGGACCGATCTCCACGCCCTTAGGAAGGAAAACAATTGCAACCTTTCTTCCATCAAAACTTGATGCTCTGATACCAATGTGACATGAGGGCTTACGAAAGCATGCTTATGATTGATTGATTAGCACCTAATCAGAGACTTAAACCCATGCACAACAAATTGCTTCTTCTTCATGCTCAATACACAATAGAGAGAGATGACCTAATCCACCATGTATTACTAACATGAAGTATATACAATGTTGAATAAAGATACTCAATGGTAGCACATCTCTTGATCCCTCAATGACTCAATGATGACTAATTGATCAATGAATGAATGACTAAGGCCTAGACTCCTATTTATAGCATCTAATGTTTAAGAGTTGGCTACCAACCCTAATACTAATGTCCAACTAAGTGTTTTCACACAATAACCCAATAACTCCGTCCACACTTGACTGCTTATTGGGTGCCTAGGCAATATTACAATGAACTGGCACAATAGAATAGCCATTACAAACACATGGATCAGACCACGTACTCGACCTTTGTGCAGGCGAATGGATAGAAGCATGTTCACGTCACACTCCAAAGAGTGTGCACATGACCACTAGTTAACGCTGCTTAAGGAATGCTAATCACTAATGCTGCAAGCACAGAAAGACAAGGCTATACACCTAATATTGCAAAACATGCCTATACACAATGGGTACACAGATGCAAACTCAGATTTGTCCATGAATAACTGTGCAAACTGCTACAATGCATAGTCTAATTGCTGATTTGCTGTCCTCCACTTGAGCAAGGGGTAAAAGCTCATGGAAGATGCACACTGCTGATGAGATGCCATGTCTGTTGCCTGTGACTCTGGTTTTACAAACCCTGATCTCCCATGCGGTGATGACCCTAGATTTGCCCTTTTATATGCATCCTGAGGACTCATCAACTGGCTGATTGTCGGTCACCCGGTTGGACAAGTTCCACAAATAATAATGCATAGAGCTATCCACACAGGGCTGGTCCATGTGCACCTGATTTGTAAACCCTTAGACGGCCAAAATGCTGCCCAAGCTGGCCATGTTAGCACCCAAACCCAGCATGCTCTTCAGGCAGCTGCAACAAAGAGTTATGTCCATGAGCGTCCTGCCCAAGCCATGCACGTGACATTGCCCATGACTCGAATGGCCTGCCTCTATGCCCATGTCCTGGTGCACTGTCCGGGGCTGCATCCACATGTGAAACGCACCTATTCTGGGGCAAACGAACCCTGACTGAGGCTGCCATCTTTTGAATGTGACCAAATACCTGCAATTTGAGCCATCTGTGAGGGTACCTGACATTCATAACATAGCAAGTGCATTTCGATGCGACCATGCACTGAACATGTGATCCATATTGATGGCACATAGAATTGAAAGCCACATTGCATGAAGGGAATGAAATGTCAAACAAACAAGATATGGCAATCATAGCGAATAACTCTTCAAAACAATCATCCACTCACTTGACTCTAATGAGTGTAGAGAACCCAAAAGTAGGGTAAAAGCAACAAAAGTGAAAAGAGTGAAAGCTAAGGTGAAGTACCAGAATTTAGAACCCACAAAGTCTGTGGAGGTCAAGCGTTGTATGTTAAAGAAACAGAAGTGTCAGTTGGTCTAAGAGAGAATGGGCAATGGCCAAGCACTTTACACCAAGAAATGTTTTGGAAACAAACTGCCGGAAATGGGCCTTACATGGTTGGGTGAAGAGCAGGAACTATAAAATTGAGCCTAAGGGGTGTCAGAATACGCAGCGGAGATGATGACCAAATCTGGAACACTAGAGCAAACCCAGTGCAGAAAAACAGCACAAGAGAAGGAGAGAGATAGAGGCGTGTAAATATACACAAAGAAGATCCCGAATACAAGATACATGTGACAAGAGGCTGGGGGGGGGGGGGGGGGCATTTTATATGGCCCCCAAAGTGCAGTCGGTCAACTAAATGACAACCGACAGGCCTAGATCTCCACAACCAGCACATAGACACCCAGTTACGAACAGTCGGCCAACAATATCAGGGTATCCACGACCTGTACCACAGTTGGCCAACACCAGAACTGAAGTCGGGTACTACAGGTACAATCGGCCACCTACCAAGATCTCCTGCCACCACAGAACTGCCACCCAAGCCACAGAAAAAATGGGAAAAATGGGGGAAAAATACGTGGAGTGAGGAAAAATGAGAACACCTACAAGGGCGGGCACACCCACAACAACGGCCCTGGTGTCTAGATAAAGACAGGAGATGACTTCTAACACCCCCTCTATCACATGCACTCTGCACTCAGTGCATGGTGACAAGATGGCTCATCATCAGAAGTGCAACAATTGTACAGTTTTAGAACCCAATAGGATGATAATTGTCGTACGCCGTGACCCCATTGTACATCCTCAGTCCAGGATAAGTCAGGCACGAGCTACATAGATCATTCCTCAGCCTTAGCGGGTCGGTCAGTCAATCAAGTCCCTTAACCCACTTGGAGAGAATCATTCATGCATGTAGAGTCCATAGTAACCTGGACCGGCAGAAACGGTCGGTTCGGACCGGGTTGGAAACGGTGTTTCCGAGTTTCCGCGAGGTCGGAAACGGCAAGAAACGGAGTTTCTTTTGAATTTATTTTAGACATGTAAAAAACATGCATAGAGACATCCTATTAAATAAACTTATGTCAAGAGATGCAAAAAACATGCATAGAGATGCAAAAAACATTTCCACTTGCGGGAACCCCCACCTCCGACATATCCATCCCCTTTTGTTGCATACTGCCAATAGGGATCTGTAGGCATAGTGAGACTTGAAAGCACTTGCCCTTGGAGGCGCCTTGAAGCCTTGAAGAATGGGCTGCCCGGCAGCCACCTGTGAGACTGGAGAGCAGGCTGCTGCAGAGTACAAGCCTTGGGGCCTTGTGGGGGCAAAGGCTTGAGCCTTAGGGCCTTGGCCTTGAGCCTTGGGCCCTTGTGGTGATAGGCGCAGGGTTCACAGAAGAGGGTGAACAATTAGCCTGCAAAAAAAAATAATAATAATAATAATAAAATAAAAAAATAAAAAAATTGTACGGAAACGCCGTTTCCGCCGGTCTGCCGTTTCCGGAAACGGCCGAACCGTTTCCAGGGAGCGGAAACGCCGTTTCTGGTTACTATGGTAGAGTCAGTAGAAGCCTTAGGGTTTGCATCAGAAAGCACTCTGCATCCTGCATAATATGCATTCATATGCATGTGCATCATTTAGAACATCCCAGATGTCTTAGGGAATTTACTAGGATTTATCTCGTATTTTTTTCATATTTTATAGTATTTATTTAGCATTATTTGCATTATTTGTCATTTATAAATATAAACTTTATTAAATGACCAACCAACTTGACCAACCTCCAGTTAGTATAAATAGGCTTGCATAGGGCTTAGTTTCTCATTCAATCTTCAGTGTGCTAAGAGCTTTCCTCCTCAGCCCTAGGAGTTCCCTTGCCTTCAGCACTAGACTAGTCTCATCCAGCCCTTGGAGTGTTAAGAGGTTGCTTCCGCCAGCCCTATTTCTCCAACACCTGCAGTTCAGCAGCCCCTACAGCCCTAGGCGCCTGCCATCAGCATCAGCTCAGTCCCTGTATTCAGCATCTATTCAGCCCAATTCAACGCAGCAGTCCCACAGATTCAGTAGTTCAGGTTCAGTCCATCTGTACAGCCCATAGGCGCCTGCAGCCAGCCTGCGTTTTCTGTCCAGCAGCAGCAGTACACTTGTGCGTTTCAGTCCAGCAGCAGATCAACCTGCGTTTCTGTCCAGCAGCATCAGTACTTCCTGCGTTTCAGTCCAGCAGCATCAGTACTTCCTGCGTTTCTGTCTACAGCAGTTCTCAGCCCTGAATCATCAGTTTACATCAGTATCCAGCCTTCTGTGCATCATCCATACATGCAGCAGTCATCTGGTGAAGGTAACCAAGCATTCATAAGCATTTACAGCATTCTAACATAGCGCAGAACAGTCCACCATCTTCTTTTCTCAGCCTCAGGTGTGCAGCCCTTCCTCATGCTCTTGGGAAGAGTGCATAGGCTCGAGATCAGGTCATCGAGGTGTCTCTACAGCCGTGTACAATTCAGCCAATCTCCGATCCTCCGAGATCTTGCGTTTGGCTTATCTACAGTCCACAGTCATTCTCTCTAAAGAAATAAAGCAAATACTATCTCGTTATCGGGATAGGGGGCCCTTTAGTGGGTAATTTGGGACCCAATCTGGTGTACAGTTCTCATCTCTCTCTCTCATATCTCTTTAAAGTTTGAAGTATTGAAATGGATTGCTACACTCACGAAACTCAGGATACAGAAGACGGTGTGAGCATCTGTGTGACAGGATCTTCCCAATACAAAGACTTCTGCTGCATATCACATTGGTATCACATTCAGATTGTCCACACACACCGTATCCTAGCGTGGGGGCATCCTTGGATGGTTAGATTGCCTTCCGGCACGACCACCGACTTCAGCATCATGCCTACAGGCATCAGCCGGAAGACGTCTCCCCCGAAGGAGACCTTGTTCTTCCGCCTACAGCAGACACCGTAGCTCTTCTTAGAGCTCAGAACCAGCTGCTCATGGAGCGTCTCCAACTCTTGGAGGCAGCAGCAGCACGTCCTTCTACACCTCCAGCGGCACCCGACTACATCTCCCTCTTCTTTCAGATGGAACAACAAAGGAGAGAGGACAAGGCCCGAAGGAAAAGAGAAAAAGTAGAAAGACAGGACTATGAGGAAGCCCAACGCAGGATCGACGAAGACCGGCGTTAGGCTGAACTCGCCGCTCGGGAACACCAACGTGAGCTTGATCGAGAACGTATGTTACTCGAGCACCAACGGGAAAAGGAGGCCATACACTTGAGGTATCAACAACTCTCCTCAGTTTCCCCAGTCATAGGTGTCACCAACCAGCAACCCGCAGCAGCATCAACCACCATCATTCGCAATCAACCAAACTTCAGTAAGTATGATGGTAAGTGTGATTATTCATCAGTTAATCAATTTATTCATCAGTTTAATGCTCATTTTCCTTTAGCTAGGATCACAGACCCTCAAGACAAAGTCCACTTAGCGGCTCCCCATCTCACTGGTGAGGCAATCACTTGGTGGCAGCATTGGTCTAGTATTCATACAGACCATGCCACAGGTGTCACAGCGTTTGACTGGGACATCTTTGTCCATGACCTGAAGACCAGATTTCTCCCGCCCCAGTACATGACCGGTCTGAAAGACGAGTTCTATGGACTCAGACAGAATGGATCCCCAGTGCTTCAGTTTTCAGGTAAGGTTATTACTTTAGCACAACAGTTAGGGTTATCTGAGCAGGCCAAGATGGAGCAATTCATTCGTGGATTGGACTCTAACATTTGGTTCACAGTTCGTAACTTTGAACCAAGTACATATGACCGGGCTCTGACTCTCGCTCAGAATGAAGAAATGAAGCTTAACGGGGGCAAGCCCAAGCAGTCATCTCAGTCCAATACCAAACCCCAGCAGCAGCAATCAGCTGCACAGACAGGGAAAGGTAACGCATCTTCTAAAGATGCTAAAAAGGACAGCAGTAATAGCTCCAGTTCAAGGGGTAAGAAGGATAAGGAACCTAAGAAAACTCCTGATGAAAAGACTAAAGCAGGCATTACTGGAGGTTATCTTCCTCCAGAGGAGGAAAGGAAGTACCAGTCAGAAAATAGATGTTTTTTCCGTCATATTATAGGGCATGGTAAGAAGGATTGCCACAAATGGCAACCGAAACAAGCCGCCAAAGCTCCTTCTGCCACAGTTGCCACAGCCTCCCCAACTCCTCCAGCCCCGCCTCCTACCTCAAATGCAGTTCAACTTTTACCTTCCATGCATCCTATGCCACCCGTGGTATTTGATGCTAAGCAGGAGGGTGAGAGCGATGCTGCTCAGAAGAGCCTCATCCGAGCTTATGGCTCTGCCCACGGCCGACAGTTTGTAGTCCTTTTCGGTATGGATAGTTCTGAAGACCCCATCTCTCCCCAGTTGGCTAATAAATTGAACTGCACATTAGTCCCATATCATCTGGATGTGGACGGGTTTATACCTGGTCTTCGCACCCACATTTCCCAGAAGGCACAGCAATTTGCCTTTGAAGTTCAGAAGGCCTCATTTCAACGAGATTTCATCGTCTCAGCTCTGTTGGGGTGTGACATGATCTTAGGAATTCAGTGGTTCCGTCAGTATGAGCCTATTCCCAATTGGGGGCAGGACACTTTTACTGTTTATAAAGGTTTTCCTGAGCCTGTCATGATTCGTGGGCATAGAAGCATTCTTGGCATCCCATTGATTTCACATCTCCAGGCCAGACGAGCTATCCGCAAGGGAGCAGAAGGAGCACTCCTTTATGTTCGTGCTCAAACAGTCCCTCCCTCATTAGTAGCATCCGTTACATCTTCAGTCCCTCAGTTAGCAGACCTCCTATCCAGACACCAGGACATTATGCTTAGGGACGATCTCCCACCCAGTCTCCCACCCTCTCGCCTTGAGGACCATCACATTGACTTGGTCCTTGGATCAGATCCTCCTAGCAGGTTTCCCTATCGTCTTTCCAAGACTTTAGAGGGCGAGTTAGAAAAGCAGTTATCTGAGCTTCTCCGAGCTGGATTCATTCGGCCTTCTTCCTCCCCATTTGCTACACCTATCCTATTTGTCCAAAAGAAGGACAAGTCTGCACGCCTTTGTGTAGACTCCAGGGCATTAAACAAACTCACTATCAAGAATAAGTTTCCTATGCCAAGGATAGAGTACATTTTGGAGCGTTTACACGGTGCTAAGTTTTTCACTAAGATCGAACTCGAGAGTGGTTACCATCAGGTCCGCATTTTTGAAGCTGATATTCCAAAAACAGCTTTTCGGACAGAGCGTGGTAGCTACGAGTTCGTAGTCATGCCTTTTGGGCTTACAAATGCACCCGCAACGTTCAATAAGATGATGTCTAGGATTTTCGCAGTCCACATTGGGAAGTGTGTTTTCATATTCCTTGACGACATACTAGTCTTCTCAGCCACTGCGGAGCAGCATGAGATAGACGTGGAGAAAGTCTTGCAACTTTTGCGAGATAATCAGCTCTACATAAACGCCAAAAAGTCTGTCTTTGGTGTTAAGGAAGTTCAGTATCTGGGCTACATTATCGGTTCCAATGGGATTAGACTGGACCCATCAAAGGTTCAGGAGATCTTAGATTGGGACATTCCTAAGACCGCCCAAGAAATCCGTTCATTCGTAGGTCTTTGTCAGGCCTATAGTACCCAGTTTTCCAACCTTGCAGCACCTCTTACCGACTTGCTCAAGGGGGTGAAGACTCGCAAGCAGAAAGTCTCAGTTACAGGTAAGGCACTTGATGCATTCCATGCACTCCAGAAAGCTGCCTCAAAAGCACCTGTATTAAAGTTAGCATCATGGGACGAACCTTTTGAGGTCATCACCGTCGCCAAAAAGAATTTTTCGGTATATGACAAAGAGCTTTTGGGTGTGATCACAGCGCTCAAACATTGGAAGCCTTTTCTTTATGGACAAGCTTTCACAGTGAAAACAGACCACCAAGCACTTAAGTGGCTTCACACTATGCCAAGTGCCCAGTGGAGTGATCGACAGGCCAGGTGGAGTCAAATCTTCCAACAGTTTGGAGGTATGATTGAATACATCCCTGGTAAGCATAACCCAGTAGCAGATGCTCTCAGTCGAAAGTCCAGCATCCAGGCAGTCCAAGAAGCTACCATTCTCGAAATCACGGGGAAGGACTTGGATAGTATGAAAGACAAATATGTCGACTCCCCTGAGTTTGGTACTCAGTATAGTTTGCCCCTCACTTCTGAGCCTGGCCACTATTCAGTACAGAACGGTTGGTTGTTCTACAAGAACCGTCTCTGTGTTACTCGGGAAAAGCATTCTGCTCTTCTCCACGATGCCCATGACTCATTAGTTGGAGGACATAGGGGTATCAACAGTACCCTCGAGAAATTAGAACGGTCCTTTTATTGGCCAAAGATGAGGCGTGATGTCTATGCACATATACAAGCCTGTAAGATTTGTCAAAAAGTCAAGGTTCCCCATACAAAGAAGGCAGGTTTACTTCAACCTTTGCCTATCCTCGACGGACCTTTCATCGACATATCTATGGACTTTGTAGGGCCTCTACCAGCATCCACTGGATCCCGTAACACTTAAGTGTTTTACCATTGTGGATCGCTTTAGTAAATTCTGCATGCTCATCCCATGCAAGCATACGGCCACAGCCGAGGACGTAGCCCGTCTGTTTCTCAAGCATTGGTATCCAATTTGTGGTTTGCCTGGCACCATAACATCAGATAGAGATTCCAAGTTTACCTCGCATTTCTGGAGGGCATTATTTGAAAACTTCGGAACTAAGTTGCAGTTGTCTAGTGCATTCCATCCCCAGACAGATGGCCAGACAGAAATTTATAACCAGTTGGCCTTTGATGTCCTGAAGTCATACTATCATGACAAGCAGTCCAAATGGGAGCACTATCTTCCATTGGTCCAAGCTATCTTGAACGACACTCATTCATCCAGTGTCGGATGGACTCCATATGAAGCAGCCTTTGGTCGCCGTTTTTCTTCTCTTTTGACGAGAATGGTGTCTCCATCTTTAGAGGCTAATAAAACCACGAAAGCATTTTCCGAGATCATTGAGTCAGTCAACAAGGACCGCTTGACCAAAGCTCAGGAAGCATATAGCAGACAGGCAAATAAATCTAGACGAGATGTCCACTTCAAAGAAGGGGATTGGGTCTATTTGCGTATCATGAAGCAGAGATTAAAATAAGTGGACAAACGTTGTCCCAAGCTTTCATTCCGTAGTTTTGGCCCTTTTCCAATAGTTAAGAAGTTAAGCGATGTCTCCATGAAGTTAAAGTTGCCTGCCAGTTAGACAATGCATGATGTTTTCCATGTTTCTTGGCTAAAACCATATGTTGGTCCAGAAGTGTTTGATGTTTCAGATGAACGGCAGCCAGACGTGGTAGACGAGGCAGAAGTGATTGAGCCTGAGCATATCCTTCTTCATCGATGGAAGCATGGTTCCGGTCGACGGATTCGTCAGTTCTATACGAAATTCCGAGATCGAGGCACCCACGAAGCCCTATGGCTCGACGAGGAGTTCTTCCAGGAGTACCCCCAGTTATTGTGGCGGACTACTTGGAAGCCATGAACCTGCCGCCAAGCTAATCAGGAGGGAATGTCACATGCACTCTACACTCAGTGCATGGTGACAAGATGGCTCATCATCAGAAGTGCAACAGTTGTACAGTTTTAGAACCCAATATGATGATAATTGTCGTACGCCGTGACCCCATTGTACATCCTCAGTCCAGGATAAGTCAGGCACGAGCTACGTAGGTCATTCCTCAGCCTTAGCGGGTCAGTCAGTCAGTCAAGTCCCTTAACCCACTTGGAGAGAATCATTCATGCATGTAGAGTCAGTAGAAGCCTTAGGGTTTGCATCAGAAAGCACTCTGCATCCTGCATAATATGCATTCATATGCATGTGCATCATTTAGAACATCCCAGACGTCTTAGGGAATTTACTAGGATTTATCTGGTATTTTTTCCATATTTTATAGTATTTATTTAGCATTATTTGTCATTTATAAATATAAACTTTATTAAATGACCAGCCAACTTGACCAACCTCCAGTTAGTAT
Source organism: Cibotium barometz (assembly GCF_041138505.1). Classification (NCBI taxonomy): domain Eukaryota; kingdom Viridiplantae; phylum Streptophyta; class Polypodiopsida; order Cyatheales; family Cibotiaceae; genus Cibotium; species Cibotium barometz. Next base: position 13,868,607 of record NC_141107.1, read on the forward strand.
AAATAGGCTTGCATAGGGCTTAGTTTCTCATTCAGTCTTCAGTGTGCTAAGAGCTTTCCTCCTCAGCACTAGGAGTTCCCTTGCCTTCAGCACTAGACTAGTCTCATCCAGCCCTTGGAGTGTTGCTTCAACCAGCCCTATTTCTCCAACACCTGCAGTTCAGCAGCCCCTACAGCCCTAGGCGCCTGCCATCAGCATCAGCTCAGTCCCTGTATTCAGCATCTATTCAGCCCAATTCAACGCAGCAATCCCACGGATTCAGCAGTTCAGGTTCAGTCCATCTGTACAGCCCATAGGCGCCTGCAGCCAGCCTGCGTTTTCTGTCCAGCAGCAGCAGTACACTTGTGCGTTTCAGTCCAGCAGCAGATCAGCCTGCGTTTCTGTCCAGCAGCATCAGTACTTCCTGCGTTTCAGTCCAGCAGCATCCCTACATGTCTGCGATTCTGTCTACAGCAGTTCTCAGCCCTGAATCACTAGTTTACATCAGTATCCAGCCTTCTGTGCATCATCCATACATGCAGCAGTCATCTGGTGAAGGTAACCAAGCATTCATAAGCATTTACAGCATTCTAACATAGCGTAGAATAGTCCACCATCTTCTTTTCTCAGCCTCAGGTGTGCAACCCTTCCTCATGCCCTTGGGAAGAGTGCATAGGCTCGAGATTAGGTCATCGAGGTGTTTCTACAGCCGTGTACAATTCAGCCAATCTCCGATCCTCCGAGATCTTGTGTTTGGCTTATCTACAGTCCACAGTCATTCTCTCTAAAGAAATAAAGCAAATACTATCTCGTTATCGGGATAGGGGGCCCTTCAGTGGGTAATTCGGGACCCAATCTGGTGTCCAGGTCTCATCTCTCTCTCTCATATCTCTTTAAAGTTTGAAGTATTGAAATGGATTGCTAAACTCACGAAACTCAAGATACAGAAGACGGTGTGAGCATCTGTGTGACAGGATATTCCAATACAAAGACTTCCACTGCATATCACACCCTCTCAGCTCTTGGCTGTGAAACCAACCACAGGGAGCTGGGGTGCCGCCTCAGCAAATCCTGAGATAGCGACTTCGTGAAGAGGTCCACCGTACTGTCCTCCGTCGAACAGAACTCTAGCAAGATGTCATCAACAACGATCTATTCACAAACAAAGTGCCTCTCGATGACCGTGCATTCCTCCAGTGGAATCCCAATCCTGCCATGCAACCTCTGCAACCTCACCACCTCACAAGCAGCATCACAAGCAGCCCGGTACTCTGCCTCTGTCATCGACAAGGCAAGAGATGACTACCTCTCACTGCTCCATAAAACTGCTCCTGGCCCTGAAGTATATCTCCTCGTGTCTGGATCTCCTCCCCAATCTAAGTCAAATCCGTGGAGTTGGACTCCATCCATCAATCCCCCTCCTATGTAAGAGAGTCCATGATCCTTCGCATGTTGCAGAAACCACAAGATATGCAATCCTGCCTCCCAAAGAGTCATCTGCAAACATGAGCTCAGCAACCTCATCAGAAAGCTCCCGTCCAATCTGGTATCCATCAACCAAATCGATGAACCATTCCGCTTCCGGGTCAAAGAGGCATCACACTGCTCACAAGGATCAACACCTGTTACGGTGGGAAGCCAAGTCCTAGAAACCTGCTAAAGACCACACAAGGCCTTCTCATACTTGTCAACCACCCCCTCTGAATCTGGAACCACTATGCCTGGAGAATCCACCTCCTTCTGCAAGTAATCAACTGCCACCTGCCTGGCTTTCCAAGAGGTCCCCGTGGAAAGAACATACTCATCTACAGGAGTTTCTTTATCCCGAATACTACGAGACATTAGAGCATAAGTTACCTGTAAAGTTTCCTCTGACTAACAAACACAAGAACTACCAACATTAGTACTGGAAAGTACCTGCCAACTGCTGCCATCAACTGGTAAGCTATCCACCATCTGGTCCGGAAAAGCCTGCACCTGCAGCGTATCCACACTTAAGTGGCCATTACCAGATTGCCACTCATCACAAAACTGAGGACCTGGGAGAGAGTGCTAAAAGTTTGTAAACTCCATTCTCCACTCCGCCTTCCCAAACTACCTCGCCTGTTGCCTTGTCCCGGAGAGCAACAAAATGCTTATCAAACTCCACCCGTACGCCAGTCTTGCAAACCTAATGCACTGACAACATATGAAAACCAAGTGACGGAACATACAACACCTGGGACGAATGCTTCCCCCCTCTGCCATCGGGAACTATCTCCAACCTGCCCTCACTGTGAATTAGGATAGTGGATGTATCCCCAGTAAGAATGTGACCAGAATACCTACAGAGATCCTGTAAATCTGAACGGAAAGGAGTCATGTGCCTGGAAGCACCACTGTCTAGAATCCACTCCCGAGTATCCGTAGCAGCGAGTTCTCCAACCTCCTCCCTGCCTGAAGAAAATGAAACATCGGTGTCCATCACCTCCAAGTGCACAAATGCTGGAGTCTTCACGATTGCTGCTGAGGATTCTTCACCCTTCTCGGTCTTCCGCTTGGGACGTTGCCTCCAATAGTGGCCTTTCTCGCCACAATCATTACATGTCCTCTCTGCCTTCAGTTTCTCGCGGTCAGCGTCGGACTTCTTCTCAAAAGACTTCTCTGGTGAAGCCTCCCTTTGCCCTTGTTATGGCCTTTCGATCGTTGGCCAGTTAAGGCCTCTGAACCTCCGCCCTGTGGAGGGTTCGAGAATCTTCCTCTTGGACCAAGACCATGGGCACAAGCTCCTCCCATGTAATGGTGCTCAGCCTCCCACTAGTAATCAAAGACGAGTAGAATGCTGAGTACTGAGAGGGCAAATGTGACAGCAACGTTATGGCCATGTCCTCTGACGATATCTCCTTCCCAATCTAGAGAACTTCCTGCTGAAGAGCAGGCAGCTTGTTAATATGCTCCCGCATCGTCAACGACTTTGCAGGGCTCATAACCCGCATCTATACTTCCAAGGAAATCCTCTTCATGGGCAATACCCTGTGGTAAAGAGAAGCCAAATGCTGCCATATACCTCTGGCTAGCGTCATATGCTTTATATGATTGATTACCTGCGGTGTGCAGTTGAGGAAGATAAATGAGCAGACCCTGGCATTGACACGATCCCACAACTGTGCCTGTGTCTCCCGGTCCTTACGAATCGACGGTAACTCCCCTTCCTCTACCTCCGGCTGTGGAACCCCAACAACGATGAAATCAGCAAGGTAGTAAGACTCCAGAACAGATTCCATCATAACCTTCCATATGCCGTAGTTGTCCACCGGGAACGTGGGGAGTGTCGGGATCTTCACATGTCTCTCAGCCATCTCAAGCAGATCATGGCGGGGATGTAACTGAAAAGGGTGGGTGGGTGGTAACAAAGAAGAACTTAGCCTGCAAGTGGCTGTCCAACAAATCAGCCCACCTTCCTCTTGCTTCTCCTCTTCCCGAACAGTCCAAAACAGTCCACCAATCAGCAACACAACAGTCCCCCTCTTGCTCACACAACTCCCAAGAACTATCAAGAGCCTAGGGCTTTGATACCATGTCAAAATACGCAGCGAAGATGATGACCAAATCTGGGAACACTAGAGCAAACACAATGCAGAAAAACAGCACAACAGAAGGAGAGAGATAGAGGCGTGTAACTCTGCTCTATACACACAAAGAAGATCCCGAATACATGTGACAAGGGGCTGTTAAAGTGAGTATCTCATGTGGAAACGAGTTGTAACTAAGTGAGTCGGCCATTTCCATTGTGAGGGTGTATATACCCATGCCCACCCATTGTAATATCCAACTATTCATTGCTAATACACGTCAAGCGTTGTTCGCCAACCTCTCTCTCTCTCCATCTGCGTCAACTTCTCTCTCGCTCACTGCCTGTGTAAAGCTTTCGCTGCACCAACTCTGACATGGTATCAGAGCTTGAAGGCTTCTGATCCTTGGACACACACAAGGCACGAGGGAGGAGACGCGCGGCAGACTGCGTCTGCATCAAGGCTAGAGCAAACCTGCGTTTCTTCTTGAAGCAGCCAAAGCACCCAAGGCCAGCAAAAGCTACGGAAAGTTGCTGTGCAAGGGCAGCGAGGAGTCGCAGGGGGAGCTCAGAATCGAAGGCACCGGAGCAAGGCGAGCTGGTGGCGCTGGACAAGGGATTTTCATTCGAGCTGGACGAGCTGCTACGGGCGTCCGCCTACGTTCTTGGCAAGGGCGGCCTGGGGATCGTGTACAAGGTAGTGCTGGGCAGTGCGCTGCCGGTGGCCGTTCGACGGCTGGGCAAAGGCGGTGCCCAGCACTTCAAGGAGTTCGAGACGAAAGTTCAAGCCATCGCCCGCGTCCGGCACCCTAACGTCGTCAGGCGGCAGAGCAAGAGGAGGCCAGTGGCACCGCTCGTGCAGCAGAAGTGCAGCCGCAAGAGAACCGCCGGCTGGGAGAAGAGAAGGCGAAGGGAGGAGACGTGCGTTATCGAAGACCGGGTCGACTGAGAAGAGGTGGACGGAGTTTTCGAGATGGGACTCCCGTGTTCGAGCAAGGATGACAAACTGAATGGCGACAATTATGCGCATTGGAACTTGATCATGAGGCTATGGTTTAGCAGAAAAGGCTTATGGGACATTGTTGATGGCTCGGAGGAACGTCCCCCAAGGGATAGCAATCGGTTTACACGTCTTCAGGAGGAGGAGTTTCTGAAATCTCTTGTGGATTGGGATGCTCACAATGCGAAGGCGATGTCGGCGATTGCAGAATCTCTCACCAAGGAAATTTCCCCTGCCATTCAGACTTTAAAGACTGCCAAGGAAATGTGGTCAAAGCTTGCAGGAATGTTCGATCGAGACTCAACAATGCGAGCAGTAACCCTTCTCGGCCAGTTGTTTTCCATCAAGTTTGAAACCGGGACCTCTATGCAGTCACTTCTAATGAAGGCAAAGGTTATCCATGATCAGTTATCGGCTATGAATAGTGCATTAACTAGTACCCAGTTAGCTGCCTTGGTTCTTACGAAGTTGCTGAGGAGTACGAGATGGTCTCGAGGGCATTACGCTTACAAGTCACGAAGGAAAAGCTGGAATTTGATGATCTCAGCTCTTTTCTCATTGAGGAGGAAGCAGTGCTCATTTCCCAAGGCAAGATTCGGGTTCCGAAGGATGTAGAATCGGCACATGCTGCATCGGAATCCAATAAGAAGTCTAGGAGCCGTTGTTATAAGTGCGGAAAGCGAGGGCATTTGGCTCGGGATTGCAAATCCAAAGCTAAAGCTCAAGGCTCGACAAATGACAAAGGCAAAGGCAAAGCTGACGAGGATGACAGTGACAATGATTCTAAGAGGGATGCTACGGCGTCTGCCGGTGTGGCGAGGACTACACTGGCACATGCTCCAGCATTCTAGCTTGGTGGATGGATGCTACCACGTGCTTCAGCCAGAGAGAGGCATGTGAGTGGCAGAGAGGGGCAGTCTGTGCTCCCGTTCTGGTGATTTGGACCCGTGTGTCGGAGTTCAAGGCACATGCATCTGGCATGGAACAGCTTGACAAATCTATGAACGTGATGTGTTCGTAGTTCATTGGTAGCAGATTATGGACGGGATGAGTTCCTAGTTCATTGTCAGAGGACTTTGGAGGTCATGTGTTGACAGTTCAATGTACAGGAGATCTCTTGAACGTGTGTGTTCGCAGTTCAACGAATGGGGGATCATGGATGTGGAGTTGTCTGCAATTCATTATTCTATGTGGCAGCTGAAGCTCAAGATGGCATTCCTTGAGGAGACAGGTTATTTGGTGCATTTTCCGAGGTGTATTCAGTATCCGGCCGGTACTGAGGTGTCCATGGTTGCATCTACATCAACTTGGTTTCTTCATCTATGTCCACTATGAGCTACAGAGAGGGTGTTAAAAGTGAGTATCTCATGTGGAAACGAGTCGTAACTAAGTGAGTCGGCCATTTCCATTGTGAGGGTAGATATACCCATGCCCACCCATTGTAATATCCAACTATTCATTGCTAATACACGTCAAGCGTTGTTCGCCAACCTCTCTCTCTCTCCATCTGCGTCAACTCCTCTCTCGCTCACTGCCTGTGTAAAGCTTTCGCTGCACCAACTCTGACAATACAGACGCAGTCTGCCGCGCGTCTCCTCCCTCGTGCCTTGTGTGTGTCCAAGGATCAGAAGCCTTCAAGCCCTGATACCATGTCAGAGTTGGTGCAGCGAAAGCTTTACACAGGCAGTGAGCGAGAGAGAAGTTGACGCAGATGGAGAGAGAGAGAGGTTGGCGAACAACGCTTGACGTGTATTAGCAATGAATAGTTGGATATTACAATGGGTGGGCATGGGTATATATACCCTCACAATGGAAATGGCCGACTCACTTAGTTACGACTCGTTTCCACATGAGATACTCACTTTAACAGGGGCTGGGGGGCCATTTTATATGGCCCCCAAAGTGCAGTCGACTAGCTAAATGACAGTCGACTAGCTAAATGACAGCCGACAGGCCTAGATCTCCACGACCAGCACAGACACCCAGTCCACCAGTTAAGAACAGTCAGCCAGCAATATCAGGGTGTCCACGACCTGTTCCACAATCGGCCAGCACCAGGACTGAAGTCGGATACTACAGGTACAGTCGGCCACCTACCAAGATCTCCTGCCACCATAGAAGTGCCACCCAAGCCACAGAAAAAATGGGAAAAATGGGGGAAAAATACGGGGAGTGAGGAAAAATGAGAACACCTAAAAGGGCAGGCACACCCACAACAAAGGCCCTGGTGTCTAGATAAAGGCAGGAGATGACTTCTAACAATAGGCGGAAAATGCAGGGTGCACCGATGTTATTACAATAAAGTAGGTAGCAGAGGAACCTCATGTGTCTGGGCTCATAATGTGTCGTCCTCCTCCTGGACCGTGTTCTTCGCCTCAATATCCACCACCTGTGGGGCTGCCTCTATATATCGCTAAAGCAAGTCCCGGATCTCTGGCTGGCAAGTGGAGGGTCCGGGTCGCCAGGAGCGGGGGCATGGCTAGGTGCGTGATGCCAGCCTACCACAGGTCTGAAGGGTGCTCACTTACAGCATGAGCATGGTGAGCACTATGGTGAGCAGATGAGAGAGAGAGAGAGAGAGAGAGAGAGAGAGAGAGAGAGAGAATACATAATACATAAACCAGTTGCCAGTTACAGAATTTGCAAAAGGAACCAATGACCAAATAGGGCCGTCAAATTGTCAAATAGAAAAACTTCTCAAAAAATATAGCCTACCTCCATGAGCTCAACTTTTGCTTCATCCACCCCTGCAACATCTTCAAATTTCACAGTGGGACTGCTCAGTCGCCTCTTCTGATTCAAGGAATTCCCACCAGACAATTGCCGATGCATCAGCCACAACAGAGGACTGAGAGGGATCCAGAGCGATAAGATGGTGATCAAAGTAGTTCTTAAAGCTGCACTCATTGGCTGGGGTGCGGAACTATATGTAACACCCCTTTCCCTCATCAGGTTCAGAAGGTATGCTTCATCATTTTCAATCCGCCTGGTAGCATACTGCCATGGATGAGACTGAGCCTTCAGCAGCTGTTCAGGGGCACCAGCAATAGCTTTTAAAGAAGAAGAAAATGCGGATGCAGCAGCAGATGCTGCAGACTCTCTTATCACACTGGCTTCAATATGGCCCTGGTTAGCCATGACATCATCTGTAGTTGTTTTTGAAGAAGTGGACATTGCCAATGCAGGAGACTGTCTCCTTATAGTGGTATCAATGTTCTTTTGCTTGGCAATGTCTGAATCCATGCCTGTTTTTGACAAGGCTGAGAATGCCAAACCAGGAGACTCCGCTCTCAAAGCCACTTCAGCTTCCCATTGTTTGGTAATATCTTTGTCCATAGCTGCTTTCAATGCAGTGACTTCAGTTTGGAAATGCTTGGCCATGTCTTCATCCAAACCTGCTTTCAAAGAAGCTGAAAGCCCCAACGTTGAAGCAGATTTCAATGCCTCTGACTCTATAACTGAAGTGGTGTCGCTCTTGTCATTAGGCAAGATGATGGCATCATCCATGGCAAACCCTCTGAGTGTTGATGGTGAAGGGTTTGATGTGTCCTCATTGCCGGCGGGCTTGACATTGAAAAACACTTGTCGGGAACCTTCTTCAAAGAGGGCAGTGGTGACAGTTCCGGAGTGGAGGTAGCTAACAAGATCGGAGTAAGGTACGGAATGGGGGGCAGCGATGGATGTGAGCTTGAGGCAAAGGCATCCCATGGCGATGGTGCATCCAAAAAGGGTGGAGAGGGCTACCTGTTTGGAGTGGGCGCGGCTGTAGAGAACAAAAGCTCGCAGGATAACGGAGGGGGACCATCGCCTGAGGCTGCGCAGCGCCAGGCGCAACCTCCCTCTGAGTCGGAAGGGCTTCTTACGCTCCTCTCTATGCTTGCTTAATGCAGCAGTATGCTGCTGCTTTTGCTGCCCCTGCCCCCCCTCCTTCTCGCACACGCTGCTCTTGCCATGGCCTGCGAATTTGCACATTACAGCGGTAGAGTTTTGCCTCTTACGGGCGCCATGGCCATGACCCTTGCTGAGCGTCAATGAGCGGCTCCCGCCAACATACTCGGGGTTTCTGTAGTGAAATGGAGCGTGCAGGGGGAGAGCATCCATGGCGATGGCGAAGCACGCCATGACACCCCTTCTATAGCAAAAGGATAGCACGACTCTTTATCGGAGGGGAAATAAAAATTTACCAGCATTAATTGGTGAAGCGTGTGTGTTGTTTGGGGTAAAGTCTCGTGATCGACTCTTACCTCCAGCTCTCATCCTTAATGACACTACAATAAAAAGTCTCGCATTACAAATATATATATATATATATATACAAGCAGCAAACTAGGTGAGTGAAAATTGATATTTTTTTAAATTGCCTTTGTGAGCCTTAATAAACTATTGCTTTGTAAACCTTAACCACGGAAAATTATTTCAAATTAACCCTAAGTGGCTTGCAAATGTGTCCAAATAGGTGTCTATCTATATGTATAGATACTATAGTCACTTGTTGTGACATATAAATTGTGCTAAAATACCCTATAGGAGTTACAACAGATACTATCGTGTTTATAGGTTGTATACAAAAATTATCTATTTGTCGATTTCAAGTCGTTTGCAAGCAAAACATCAATCAAATTGTCAGTGAGAAGTTTAACACGAACAACTTCCATGCATGAAATTCAAAATGATCAATTTTTTAATGGAAAAAGGATTTTGGGACTTTATTGAAGGAGACAATGATGAGGAGCCTCCAGAATCGCCTGATAACATCAACCAAATTATCAGTGAGAAGCTTGACAAGAATAACTTCCATGCGTCGAAGTTCAAGATGACCAAGCAAAGATATCTAACAACATCAACAAAATTGTCAGCAGTGAGAAGCTTGACAAGAACAACTTCCATGCGTGGAAGTTCAAAATAACCAATTTCCTCATAAGAAAACGATTTTGGGACTATGTTGAAGGAGACAAAGAGAAGCCTCCGGAATTGCCTAAAGAGAACGTTATTCCAACAGAGATAAAGACATTCAAAGACTGGAACCATAAAGAGAATGCAGAGGAGCGGGAGAGCTTGAGTTCCCTGTATAAGCACGCACACACACACACACACACACACACACACACAAGATAGAGAGCAAGACATAAGAGAGAGCAGAGGAGAGGGAGAGCTTGAGTTCCTTGTATAAGCATGCACACACACACACAAGATAGAGAGCAAGACACAAGAGAGAGCCATAAAAAGAATGCAGAGGAGAGAGAGAGCTTGAGTTCCTTGTATAAGCACACACGCACACACACACACACACACACACACACAAGATAGAGAGCAAGACACAAGAGAGAGATGGATGGTTGAATTTTCTACTATCTTCTTCTCTTCTCTACAACCATAAATCTAAAAGATAAGAGTACATACATAAAGGGAAAGTACTCTCCTATAAAATAACATATAATGGTCGGGGTCCATAGTGTGAATCCGACTATATGAGCTAGCACTATAACTATGCCATAACTCTAGTACTCCAAAGTGACTATCACATAGCATGTCATCCCACTGGCGACATATCAACCATAATCTCATCAACCGTGCCAGTGGTATAAGTGCGGAAGCTATCACCCAGGCGAGTCATCAATGTCCATCATAGTACTAGCTAAGCTCAATATCTCAACAAACTAGGGTGCAAGGAAAAGAATGTTGGCTAAAAAGCAAACAGTTTGTAAGTTAAGTGCATAAGGTCAAATGAAGGGGGAGAGTACTTCTTTAATGAGTGTAATGAATACTTGAGAAAACATGGATTTTAGAGGCAATTCACATGCAAGTACAGGTACACTTCACAACAAAATGGTATTGTTGAGAGAAAGAATAGGCACATTGCAAACTTTGCTCATGCAGGCTAAGAAGAGTATGCCTCACCATTATTGGGCTGAAGTAGTTAACTACAATATATATTATGAACAAGACCCTCATAGTAGCAGTGCATAATGATGTGACTCCAGAGGAGAACTATATTGGTAGAAAACCATAATTGTCACACTTGAAAGTGTTTGGATTCATTGCATATATACTCATTCTGATAAGCTACATAGTAAGTTAGATCCAAAGGCTAAAATTTATGTGTTCATTGGTTACTCCCTTGAGTAAAAGGGGTATAAACATTATAACCCTATCACATGTGAGATGAGGGTGAGCAAGAATGTTGTCTTTAATGAGATGTGAGCAATTGGTATGCTACTGTAAAAGACTTGATTGTTGCTGATACACAAGAACAGGTGGTTACACAGAATACAGGTCAGCAACCACAATCATTGAGTGGACCAAGAGATAGACCATGGAGTAGAAGGCTACGTAGAAAAATTAGCCATGCAGGTTTAGCAAGTGCATCACATAAAGGTAAAGAAAAGGTTGATGAGTCTCTTAGTATGCCTGACATTTCAACAAGGCATTCATATGTTGATGGAGAATCTAGTGGCTCGAAGCAGAGCCTTGACGAGGAGTTTGGGATTCCAGTTATTAGGACACCGGGTGCAAGGAAGTCTCAAGCAACGGCTGCCTGCCACATAAGGACACCAATGATAGATCCGAGACCATGCAGATCAGGTAGGGTCAAAAACCCTATTCAAAGATTTATGTAAGATGGTTATGTAGCTCACCATCAAGAAGGGGGGAATGTTAATCCGATTCTAAGATTAACAAGAAAGCTACCGCCATTATCTTACATCAAGGAGTCACGATAGATACACCAAAGGGTCATACATTCAAGATATCAAGCAATAATGTCCAAAGCTACAACTTGGACAAGCACCCGTAATGGTGTGATGGAGTATTTATGTGGCGATTTCCACTTCAAGAGCGTGTGGTAGCAAGTTAGGATGAAGTCCTAAGTGATGTACTTCATGGATATATTATGAAAGTAGTCATTGTAATAGCATTAGGCCTCTTATGAGCCTAAAGTGCCAGGGCGGCCATAGTTTGAGTGTGAACACTTATGGCCATGTATATAAGTGAATTTCTCTTATAATACAACATACTCTCCCATTGTGCAATTGAGTCTTGCTCTTGCTAATACTCTTGCTAATCTATCTCCCTAATGCATGCTAGTGAGTGTGTGTGAGTGAAGTGAGGTGAGAGGAGAAACGAGGACCCATAGTGCAACGCGACGGTGTGACAACGCTCGTGAGAGACGCGGTGGAATTGCTTCTCAAGGAATTGTAGAACTTGGAGACCTCGAGGGTCACGAGCTCGGCCATTGGAAAGATCCTCATGACAGTTGCGGTTTACCAGGTAATCTCTTTTTGGATGTGTTTCAAGGAAGGTTAGGGTGAGTCTTAACATTTTTTATGTCGCCGGGGAGCCATCCCTTGGCTTTTTCCACCATTTTGTCTCTAATCTATGCATAACTCATTTTCCATTATCTTGATTAGTGGTTTTCTATGAAAAAGATGTGGATTTGATGGTGATTTGTGTGAGATTTGGTGTAGAATAGCTCTCTTTTTTGTTTTTGAAAAGAATGCTTTTTTCTTAAATTTTAGATTAATTTGTTGTTTTTGTTGTTATTTTTGTTGTTTTTCATGTTCTTAGGACTTGCACATAGTTGTATTAGGCTTAGTTTACATCCATTGCATCAAACAATGCAAGAAAATGCATTTCTTAGTGAATGTTAGCTCTCTTTAGTTTAAACATAGATCTAAGATCATTAATTTTAGTTTCATTATGTGTTTTTTGTTGAAATTGTTTGGATTAGAGTGTTAGCAAGCATTAGCAGTAGCTCAATCTTTCAATAAATTTCTTAAAATCATAAAAAAACCCTTGAATTTGACTAATTTCTCTTAATGGGCTGGTTTTTGTCATTAAGAGTGATTAATCTTGTTCAAAGAGGCTAAAAATTTAGAAAATGAGCACCTAATCACATCAATTGTTTGATCAATTGGAGAAATTTGACTCTCTTTGCTTAATTTTGCCTTAAAGAGGAGACTATAATTAGGAGTCTAACTAATCCCCTAATTTTGATTAATTTACACAATTGTTGATACACAAAGATTAGTTTTTCCTTGCTCTATCCAATGATGTGCTCAATTGTGTAAATTAATTAGGAATTAGTGGTGTGGTTAATTAGTCTTGATTAGTGTAAAAGATAAAGATTAGTGAAAAGATTAATCATAGATTAATTCTTAATCACCTTTTTACATAACTCATTAAGGCTAATGAGCATTCAATGAGAAGATGCTCATGAGTTGTCAATTTGTCCATTTTGGGGGTCATTTATGAAGGATGTAAGGTGTGTCGTTAAAGGGTTGACTTTTTTGATTCCACTTACCTTTTTTTGGAAAAATGCCCGTATCCCTTTCATTCTAAAATCAAAAAATATTCTCCCCAAAAAGGAAAATTCGTATTTCCCACTAGATATATATATAAAAAAAACTCACGTGAACGGAAATCCCACGTGAACGGAAATCCCACGTGAATGGAAATCTCACGTGAACGAAAATTTGACGTGAAAAAAAAAAATAAAATCGAAATTAATTCCCACGTGAAGTCCATTTCACGCGTGAAAAGTATTTCACGACGTGAAACAGAATTTCATGCGGCCAAAAAAAAAATCGAATTTAATTTCCACGTGAAGTCCGGTTCACGCGTGAAGTGTCATGTGAAACAGTTCACGACGCGACAAAAAAATACCCCTGTTTGGAGGCCCATATCTCCTAAACCATATATCTGATGAAAGCGCTCTAGGGCTCATCGGAAAGCTGACATCGAACTCTTCGACTTTGGATTGTCATTCGAAGTCAAAATCAATCATTTTGGCCTCCAACTAGCAGCCTCAAAATTTATTTTTAAAAAAAGCCCAAAAACCACGAAAAATCGTAAAAAAAAACAGCATGAAAACGATGACGAGCCATAAATGGGCTACTTTTTTAGGGTCTAAATGACAAAATCACGGACAACTTAGGGAAACAAAGTTGTAGTACTCCAAAAATACTACAACTCCCTCATATAGAGTTTTTCAAAATTCCTTTTGGAACACCTGAAGTTCAATTTGGTCCTTATTTGACAGGTGTGGAGGTTGAGAGGTGGTTGCAGAGTAGAAGGATAAAATACCTCAGCAAATTTGGTGTACAAACCTCGTGAGTCTCTATCGGACTCTATGTCAGTGTTTGCATCGAGTTGTTCGATGTGAACGGGTGATTTGGTCTTAGCCATTTGTGGAATAGGCATAGGAGGATGAGGAGGTGCATGAGGGACAAAATCATCATTTGTCAACATCATGTTGGTGAACGGATCTTCCTGAGCCTAGAGAGGTTGCAGGGCTCTTGCCTGACCCGGTGCAAAAGTTCAGGTTCAATGGGGGACGGCACACACTCCAGTATGGGGTTAAAGGTTGCAAAAACGGGTGGTGGTTCAAGTTGAGAGACTAATATTGTTCTACCAATGCTTGGGCCTCCTGAAGACGTTGCTTCTTAAGGATGGCATTGGGATATTCGGCCAGTCGTTTTTCCCATTTAGTGTGGTGAGTTTTTGGTGAGCTGCATGGGGAAGGGACAGTTCAGCAGCACGATCATCGCTTGTCGGATGATGTGGTCTTTGTTGAGCCCGTGCGGATGCTAACCCAATCATCAACATGGCCAACGTGCTTAGAGCGTTGTTTCTTTTGGGATGTGGCCTTCTTTAGCTTGGCCTGCAAACCGTGTGACGACATTCAATGGAACAATGGATATCTTCCCATGTTTAACACTCAAGACGTCTCGAGGGAACAGGGAAAAAATTCTCAAAATTTTTTTTTGTCTTGAGATAGTGATGGAAAATAGGTTTTAGAAACTCCTCTTCCATTTGGGAAGTTCCTAGCATATGCTTTTTCTGGAACAATATCTCAGAGGTTCACGTGCTTATAACGCCTACGCTAATGGCAAACGGACACCTGTTTAATCCAACGAAGAGTACACCAAGCCTCTTGAGGCTGTAAACAAGCTGTGGGAAAGTATAAAAGTAAAAAATAAATAAATAAAATAAAATAAAATTGTAATTGCTCGTTAAGGAGCATTTAGGCACTCAAACATGGCCACAATAGAAGGAGTACCATGGATCACACAAGGACTAAACCCAATGGCTGACATCTTTGAGCCATTGAGATCTATGCCACTAATTCACCTCCCAATGCCATTGGCCATGCCTATAACAAGCGTGTCATCGGGTTTTACACCCCTAGTCACTTCGATTCCACTAGGCTTTGGCCCCTTGCCTAACATTCCTGCAAATCCTATAAGTACCAACCCTTTCCTCGATGCCCACACCTTGGACATGCTGACTAGTCTAGGAAGGGGGGTGGGCCAAGGACTTAGTGAGTCTCGTCCAACAAGAGTACTCACATACAGCCTCAATGACTCATACAAAAATACGGCCGTACAAATTTCTAAAATTATGGGCAAATATGACGGAACAACCGACCCTATTCAATTCATTTAAATGTTTGAACAAAGATGTGAAGCCTTTGGAAATCCCAACAACCCTACTAAGGTACATATGCTGAACTTATGCTTAGAGAGAAAAGATAGTCGATGGTTCATCGCATTAATGCCAGCGATCAAGACCAACTTCAAAACCTTGAAATCAGCCTTTACACATGGCTTTTCCAGACAAGGTGATCAATGGAGTGTAATAACAGAACTCTATTTAATTGAATGTCAACCCAACGAATCCATTAGAGATTTTATCCTTCGGATAAAACTCTTAGACTTACGTTGTGAGTCATGGGAAAAATCAAACGATGTTCAATTGAGGAGATGTTTCATGATGGGCTTGAAGAATAACAGCTTACACAACTTGATCATTGTAACCAATCCGAAAACATTCGATCAATGTTGTAAAGAAGCAATACGTTTAGATGACAACATGCTAGAAGATGATCATACTACGAGGTGCTGCTGGTAGTGCTTTTGGTTCATACTCTTTCTGCAACTTAGCAGGTGTGTGTGACATTGTGGAATTCTTGCCTCATCTAAACCAAGTGAAGCAATGGCAAAAGAAAGATCGATCTCGGAATCGACATTCCCTTACAGCAGCCAACATCTGTAAAGGAGGATGTAAACCTTCAAAACCGAACATCCTTAATACCTATAAAAGTGACGAGCTAAATGCCTTATGTTGAATGCAATCACTACGACCATCCCAATCCTCATTGTATATACAAAGTACATGTTTTTCTATACTGCATATATTGTAAAACCTTTGACCATGATACTAAAGAGTGTCCCACTTCATCCACAATGGACTCAAAACCTCCATCTTCCGTGCACCAAATAGAAACTGTCCAAAGGGTAGAAACCACTCAGGAAGCAGTTAATCGAACACTTTAGTGTTTCTATTGTCATGGACCTCACAAGGTGGCAGACTGCACAGTTTGGAGCAGTTCCATGCCCATAGTCACTGACACTTTGCGACCCATGTGTGAACGATGTGGCATTGATCACATGTTCCAAGATTGCCCAAGAGACCAGTTGCTTCAATGCAACTGGTCTCATAAAATACAACTCTTAATATCTTAAGCATACAAAATGGGAAACTGGCCACAGTGCCATTAAATGTGCTTACACATTTACAAGCCATTGAATGTGCTTACACGTTTACAAGCCAAGGCACGACAAACAGTCAAAAAGAATGTAAACGACAATACCTCAACATGGGTAGAAGAACATGCTTTAAAACAGAACCCAAAAGAGAAAACAAAACCTTCTAAACGAGAAATGCTAGAGCTCCTATTGGTTAATGCTAGAAGCTCACACATGTCCGTGGACATTGTGTGAAGCCTCCCTTAGTATGCACATGAACAATCGTTGTGTTAGTAAAATTGCAAATTTGGTTAGCCAACCTGGACAAGGCATTGTTCTCGCATTGAAGACATGTGGAGAAGGAAGAGTGGACACTCAATGTGGGAGAGCCCCACAATCACAAGTCGAAGGTAGAGATGGATGGGGTGAGTTCACAAGTGGGTGAGTGGTGGCGTTCACGGGCTTGCATTGTGGTCACATGCTTCAAACTGGAACTCTCGGCAGTAGGAGGAGTGGATGCTAGGAAACGGTTTTTCCCGAGCTCAGATAGGTATAGGCCAAACATTTCACAAAGGTCATCGTGCTCTTGTGTGTTAAGTGGGGAAAGTCATTGGCGCTTCATTTTAAAGACAAGAAAGGGTTTACACGTGTGTGTGTTACACACGTACACCTCTTTCTCTCTCTTTATATATATAATTATATTAATATATAATTGATTATATATATATATATATATATAATGTTTTTATAACAATTATATATTTATTATTGATTTATAGTTAATAATAATTTTATTTAAATGTTATATATATAATACTTAAATATTAAATATTAAATATATTTAATTATATAAAGTATACTTAAATATGGACTACGATATGATTTGTGTGCCATATTTTCACACTTCTTAGTTTCTTATTTTTGCATCTCTCTCTCTCTCTCTCTCTCTCTCTCTCTCTCAAGGCCATGATCCACCCGAGTTCAAGTCCCACCATTGG
Source organism: Cibotium barometz (assembly GCF_041138505.1). Classification (NCBI taxonomy): domain Eukaryota; kingdom Viridiplantae; phylum Streptophyta; class Polypodiopsida; order Cyatheales; family Cibotiaceae; genus Cibotium; species Cibotium barometz. The sequence goes on from NC_141107.1 coordinate 13,885,659, forward strand.
TCGTATATGCCCTCGTGTTGTATTCTACCGACGTTAATACCTCTCTCTCTCTCTCTCTCTCTCTCTCTCTCTCTCTCTCTCTCTCTCTCTCTCAAAATAACCCGGGTTCAATTCTCTCCGTCGATTGGGTGTATAACCCTCTAAGTCGACGTTAAGCGATTATGGGTAATGCATCACGCCAAACATGGTGGGATGGTGATGCTTCTTTGCTACATTCAACATTCAATGTGCATGTCCTTTCTTTCTTTCTTGGACCTACACACAAAAAAGAGAAATATTAATAAAACGCCACTAAGAAAACCCATTATAGTTAGCCTTACGAGACATACACGAAGACCCACGAAAGAACCTCGTATGGAAAAGAGTTTCACTCCCATCCCACCTGTCTGTGCAATCATCGACATGTAGAATCATTGGTTTTCTACAATCATGATCGATCATCCAATTGGTGGTACAAGCTCTCCAATCGCTCAATTGGTTTTGTAGTTGTCTATTGTAATCAATTGATTCTCCAATCAGTGACTCTTTTGTGCAATCAATCAGTGCTTCATAGGTGTCCGATCAGACATCGGATCGCCTAATACCTAATCATATTCTCCAATTGTAGTAGTTCCGATAGCTCAGGTTTGATCCCATTTGCAATCGAATGATTATTGTCATCCAACCGATCCAACATCTTCAATCGCTTGACTACTCGTGCTTGATCATCTGATTACACTCTTCCGATTGTCATTCCGATTGCAATCGAATGATTATTGTCATCCGACCGATCCAACATCTTCAATCGCTTGACTACTCGTGCTTGATCATCTGATTACACTCTTCCGATTGTCTGATTGTTGTTCTCTGATTGCTCGATTACACTTCTCCGATCGCCTTATTCCTTACCACCAATGTGACATGTATGGCAAAATAGCTTTAGGTCTATGTATCACGTTTAGAAGTGCTTCCTCTTTCCATAACATTGTCTAAGACTACCAATGCCTCAATTGCACCTGTCTGATTCAGTTCCTCTTGCACATCCCTCACAGAAGCAAGCCAGGTGGATGGAAATGATCCTCATGCACATGCATTGATTGCGCTATCATGCAAGAGGCACATCAGACCGTGTCCTTTGGCTAAACATGCATGAGATGTACTTGCTTCATTGTATTAGGTGTGCATGTGTCACTTACCTGAGAAAACAGTTAGAGACAAAGCATATGACAGAGGGTGATTCAGTTGATGCTTACATCACGAGGATTAAAGACCTTAAGGAGTAGTTGGCAAACATAGATGAGATAATTCTTGACAGTTCACTTATATCCATAGTTCTTGATGGATTGTCGGATTTCTTGCAAACTTTACTACTACCCTCCATTTGGTTGCCAAGGGCAATGCCAATTTGTACTCCTTTGATGATTTGGTGCCCTTATTCCTACAGGAGGAACAATCCTAGGTAAATCGGTTAGGCATGATTTCTGGAGATCAAGCTTCTGTTGCCTCACATAAAGGTAAGGGCAAGTAAGGAAAGCCATCAACCAGCTACAAGGCTACTTCCTCCACTAACTCAACCAGCTACAAGGCTACTTCCTCCACTAACTCAACCCCAGTGACTTGCCTCGACTAAGGATGAGGATAAGAAAAAGAAGACATGTAACTATTGTTGGAATTTTGAACACCTCATCGAAGAATGCCATAAAGAAGCAAAATACATTTTAGTCATTGATACCACGTCAGGTGTACTACGAAGGATGAGTAAGAAAATATAACTCACTGTGATTGGGCATTTACTTATGATCCTTCAAAGCACATAGAATGTATGTCGTTGTTAGAATCCAAACATGCTTGGTACTGACAGTTATGCTTTTAAGCACATTACCTCATGCAGAGTGTTGTTTGTCTTTTTACAAGATATACCTAAGGGGGCCACTGTCATGTGCTAACAATGCTTCATATGCCATCAAAGGCAGAATCCAAACATGCTTGGTACTGACACTTGTGCTTTTAAGCACATTACCTCATGCAAAGGATTGTTTGTCTCTTTACAAGATACACCTAAGGGGGGGCACTGTCGTGTGATAACAATGCTTCATATGTCATCAAAGGTATTAGTCAAATTCTACCTGTTGTAGTGAATGGAGATGTTGTTACTCTCAAGGATGTTTTGTATTACCTGGCATCAAGAAAAACCTCATTTTGGTTTTGGTGAGATGATTGCATAGGCAAGCTTTGTTGTTCAGTTTTTATGAATGACATATGCATAGTTCATGATCATCTTGTGAAGGGGATATCATTGTCATTACTGGTATATTATGCCATGGCTTATATAAGCTGAATGTCTATGAGAGGAGTGAATTAGAAGATGCTTTAAGAATTGACAATGCAGTTATGATCGACACAGAATCATGGCATGCTTGGTTTGGTCATTTTGACTTCAACAATTTACTTACCTCAAAAAGAATGACATGGTATGTGACTTGCCGTCACATAAAGTGTATGTCACTTAAACGTGCCATCACTTAAAGTGCCTATCAAACATGTGTGTGAAGATGCGTTCTTGGCAAAACACAACGCACCTCATTTCCCAAGGATGGGTCAGTGTAGGAGCCTATGAATTGCAGCTTGTCCATAGTGATGTATGCGGCCCTATGCAGATCCCATCTATTGGGGGCTATCTATATTTTTTTACCTTCATTGATGATGCTCTATGGCACACTTGGGTGTATCCATTGAAGAACAAATCAGAGGTTTGAGCCTCTGTGATTCTCTGAAGTCTTTCGTCGGTAGGGCTCTAGTCTTTGACTATCTTGTAACTGTTGGGTGACTTGTGCCATTGCCTCTTGGTGTGCTATCACGATTCTTTGCATTTCAACTTGATTGACACAAATGCTATCATTAAGGGTGCTCACCTTCTCTGCATGTGCCTTGTTTGTCTGTTCCCTTTCTTGTTGCAAGTGAGTAGCCCTGCTTTCTACTTTCTTTAGACTTAAGGATAACTGTTGGATCTGGCTTTGTATCTCCTCTTCTTTGGCTAGGGACATATGCTGGAGCTCTTGTACCTGTTGGCCATGAATGACTGTTAGCTCATGGTTGTGTGTCACGTCCTTCTGGAGTTGCTCCTTAGCTTGCTTTAGCTTCGCCTCAAGTGTCCATATTCTCTTTAATCCTCTGGATAATAGTTTGGCTTAGAACTAAATTATTGTTTTCCAACACTTTGTACCTGGCCTCTTGCTCCTCGGTGGCCTTTAAACTCTTCATGATCACATCTCGATGCATGACTTCTGCTGCTGTCAAGTGTTCTTTTAAGGTTTGTACTTGTGTGTTGGACTCTTGAACTTGTGTGTTGGACTCTTGAACTTGCTTGCAAAGTGCAGCATTACGATCATGAAGTATATGTGTAGTGAGGAGATGGTAGCGCCATACTCATTGCTCCTGCTCCCAAAGTGGTGCACTTGTGCCCGCTTCCCCTTCCAGTCCAGCATGCGACAGGTTCAATAGCCCATCCAAGCCTTCCTGCATGAACTGTTCATACATTTTGTAGGAATGACAGCTGTGGTATTCTTTCTTCGTCCTCTAGGTGCTTTCTTTTGCTTAGATTGGATGTATCTTCACCTCTTGGTCTTTTACGTGTATCAAGTGGCGCTGTTGGATCTTGCATTGGGGTTGATGTTGTTGTTTCAAGCTCTTGTGATTCTTCAGCCGGGCCGCGGCACTGCTTTTGCTACTGTCTCTGGCTCCATTTTCGTAGGTGTGTCTATCATAGTAGAATCTTTGAGTGGAGATAGGTTTTTGAATATAAGCTGAGCTGGGGGCTCTGAGGAGGAGTCATTTGTTGTGTTTGTTCTTGTGTGGCCTGATTGACAGTGGCTTCTTGCAGTGTTAGTACTTTCTGGTATGATTTAATCTCTTGTGTGCGAGCTCAACCTCAATCCTTTGTGATTCCTCAGCCACATTGGGAATGATGCCCCTCATCGTTCTTTTCGTTTTCTTTTTCCTCCTTTTCTTGATCTCCTTCATTATGGCTTGTGTCTCCATGAGGATAGCTTGGCCTTCTTGCATCTTGGTAGGTGAGCGCTAGTTGCTCTTGGAAGGAGTGCTAATTGCATCTGCTCTATTGGTTCGGGTTCTGGAAGGGTCCTCTTCGCCACATGGTTTAGGACTTGTGTCAGGAGGTATGGGTTGCATATCTTGGACTGATGGGCTTTGAGGTAGTTTTCCATTTCCCGGTGTATGTAGTATGCCCAGTCCTCTACCTTCTCTTCATGGACTTTCGCAATTTTCCTTAGCGGTACCCTATTGTAGGCGGTCCACTGGCTTCACCTGCATGATTAAAGACATTGCCTTGCATGCCTTCTCCATGGCCTCATCTCTAATGTTCTCATATTTAGCTCCATTGGAATTATAGGAGCTATCTTGACTGGTGGTGGGAGCTACAGAGCTTCACGGATTAAATCTTCTATGATTAGGACCTGCTCTGTTGTGCCATCGGCCTTCATTACTATACCCGGCTTGGTAGCTTTGTCATATGTTTTGATATACTCGGCACAAAGCTCCATGTTGATGTTCTTGGGGAGAATCTGTGCCATTCTGCCGAGGCCCACCTTCTCTAGTTTTTCCTTTACTTTTGCCTCTTCCAGGATTTAGAGGCACTCTGGGGGCTGTGGTATTGCAGCACCACCTTTCCATGTGCCGTATGGATCTCCTTTGCTGATGATGGCACCATGGAAGGCTTGGGTATATGGGCCCAAGTAATTCATCTTTGGTCCCCGTGTTGGCCTCTTCTTCTAACTCACCGAGGAGCCCGTAGCACTGGCCTATGTTACCATGGGGTCTCTGCGGCTTCGGGGTCTCAGGTTGACATCTGTATATGTAAAGAAGACTAGTCTCTAGACTCGTGGGGCAGGTACCACTCCTTGTTTTTTTCTTTGTATGAATGGCAATAAGGTTAATCATGATGAGAAGGGTGTTAGTGGTGGGAGCAATAAACAAAGTGTGCTAGTTGAAGAGGTCAAGTATGTAGCATGAAGGTGCAAGGTGCTCAAACCGTGAAAGTGCAGGTCATGAGGAGTAATCTCGTGAGTTAGAGAAGGATTTCTGTGAGATGAAAATCCATGAGAAGCATTTCCATGAGACGGATTCTCGTGAAAGTTAAAGGCGTGAAAGTTAAAAGTGTGAGAAGGATTTTCGTGAGATGAAAATCCATGCGAAGGATTTCTGTGAGACAGAAATCCATGACAAGGATTTCGGTGAGATGGATTCTCGTGAAAGTTAAAAGCATGAGAAGGATTTTCGTGAGACGGGACTCCGTTGATGAGAAGGATTTCCGCGAGATGGATTCCCGTGAAAGTTAAAGGCATGGAAGTTAAAAGGGTGAGAAGGATTTCCATGAGATGAAAATCCGTGAGAAGGATTTTCGTGAGTTTTAATCACGTTAAACTGCAAGTTTTGACAGTCACGTGAAATTGTAGGTTTTTTGGTAGTTCTGTGAAACTGTAGGTTTTTGGCAGTTCCGTGAAACTGCAGGTTTTGATAGTTACGTATTTATGTATTTCAAAGATTTAATTAGTGCAAGTTGTGAATGAGACCACATGGCGGAGTTTAGAGTGAACTCAGAGCAAAACACGGAAATCGTTTGATGAAAATACATACAGTTGTTTAATGTGCAAGACTTTGTGTTGTCGAGACATTCAATTGATCATAATCAAAGTTTGAAAAGATGAAAAAGAAAAGAAAACAAAGAAGGGTCCAAGCTCCCATCTCAATGCGTGAATTCCAATTAGAGTTCAAAGAAGCGGGGATGAAATGCAAGAAGACTGATTGCGTGAGCGCATGACGGAAGACTGTTTGGGTTGAGCACACGATGCAAAATGACAAAAAAAGGAAAGATTTTCGAATTTATGGCACAGCTGCCGGACTAGGCGGCTGACCGATTCATGGCGTGAACTGTTTTGCACCAGTTCACGGCATGAACTGGTTTTTATTAGTTTACGGCATGAACCTTTTAAGATTGGTTCATGACGTGAACTTTTCCATGAGTGTGCAAGATTGAAACCTTCTATTTCTCTTCATGCTTAGTCATTCAAACATGCATATAAAGGAGTGAATGATACCCAATTTTACCTTGTAACCATTTTGTGACTAATGGTGGATACCTTCATCTTTTATTGCCATGGGAACCAAGGTGACACCTTATCACTTCTGGGTAGGTGTTGTTGCAGGTGTTTTAGCTCTGTGTGGGAGTGTTTGATTCTTCCCTCCACCCAACTGAACAGTTTTACTATTGAGTCCTGTGGATTGGGGCTTTTATCTGTGTCCCTTTGGTGAACTTCTTTTTTTCTCCCTTCAGGGTCCTTGTCTAGCTTCTTAATCGAAGTGGTTACTGGTATTGTTTTGGCAATACTCAACCCATCATGTTGAGATGTTTTCTTCCTCCATACCAGTGTTTGTGCAGTTTGAGCATTGGTTTTAGTTGGGAGTTGGTTCCGCATACTTTTACTACCCTTTTCTTTGTATTCAAAACTGTTATAACAGTGGCCCAGTGGGTGGGGTTTGGACACCACACCGTCGTATTGCCTTGGTAGTATCCTTGTGCCATTAGTAAATCCTTTCAGACCCATTGCTTACGAATGCCTTGTGGAGTGTTGATTTGTCTAGAGCACTGCCAACCTGCTTGTGAAGGCCATTTTTTTATTTTTGACTCTTTTTTGAACCGTTCTTATTGTTTTTGTATTAACCTCCTTCTCCTCCTTGTGGGGCTGGTTTCTGAGTTGAACCTTGGGCACCCATTGTTGTGTAGCCTGTGACTTAGGATGTTGTTTGTGTATGTCACCTTGCTTGGTGATGTTGTTTGTGTAGGGTTTACGGAGTTGATGTTTTTTTTGCTTCATGAGTTGATGTCACCATGCTTGGTGATGTTATCTCCTCAATCATGGCCTGCTTCCCTGTGTTTGTTAAGCTTCATAAGGGTACGGACATGACATTGTTCCCCTCGTTCAGCAGTGTTGTCCCCTTCTCCCATTGGATATTACATTTGTTGGCGTAAATCTAGGATCGTCCTAGGATCATTTCCTCTTCCATGGAACTTACAGGCATGACAAATATCTTTCTAACCAAGGAATTATTTTTGATGGAAATGTTAACACTTAAAAATCCCTCAGCTTTCGTAGTTGTCAAGTGCACACTGCGTACTTGGGTTGTTGCAAGATCAGGGTGTCCAGTTTTATCCAGTTTCTGCTGGACTGGGACAATGCTTGGAGAGCAAATTTTAGGGGGTAAGGTACTTAAAATGAGATCAAGCAAATAATAGAAAATATGCTTGCCCTTAAATTAACCGAGTATAACTTAAATTAATATAAATTAGTCTAATTAATCAAAATTAATTAAAAATATGATGAAATGATAAACAAATGATCTTTCCATACTTAGAGTGATCCAATTTATTTTTCCATAGATGCACCATTACAAGTACACTAGTCCCTATAGGTTTTAGATGATTCACATCAAAAATGTAATTTTACTAATTAGATTATTAATATTTACAGGCCTTCTGATAGTCTGGAAGAAATTTGAAAAAGAGATCATTAAAAATCCAACCATTGGATTTGCAATTTTCACTAACCACCACATTCTACTAATGTCTCAGTATCTACCCACTCTTTTGATCTACAAGATTGAGGACTTTAAGTGGTACCTATTGTGGGTACAAAAAGTGGCGTATATTATAACACTTTAAAGACCTTGAAATATTTCAAGAAAATAGACAAATATCTTAAAATTTTCTCAAAAAATCAAGTTAAGCTCCATATTATGTGAAGATCTAAGGTACAAAGTGGGAATCTCATATGAGTTTATATGTAAAAGATATTAGCATTTTATGGAATCAGCTCAAATTTGGGACAGGGTGTATACATTGACTTTGTACCTAAGAAAATGAGGACTTTTGACTATCTAATGCTTAATCAAATTATGCAACTATATTTCCAACTTTGAATATGATGTTTCAATAAAAGAGCTTGAAACAAAATTCCTTCATTTACTAGGAGAGATAAGCCACTAAAGGTAAACAAATGCCTGTTTTTTTACTGTTTACAGGGTGCCTGAGTGGACAAAACTGGGCACCCTGATCTTGCAACCACCCACTTGTGCATCGGTGGGTTCAAGGTGCAGTCTATCTAAGGCTACCCATGTCTCATATGAGATTAGGTTATGACTTGATCTCGTTTCTATTAGTGCAATGCTCGTTGCATGGCATTTAGTCGTAGAGAGTTCCACCCTGAGTCGTGCTAGCTCAATGTTCAGTTCCTCTTCATTCATGAGAGTTAAGGAAGCCATGTTCACGTCGTGCAACATTCTCTTCTGGAGTAATTGTTTGGCTTTGGTCTCCCTTGCATTAGCCTCTTCTTGAGCTTGCTGGATTTTTTCCTTTGCGAGCTGTTTTTGTTATTTTAAGAGCATCTCTTGGGTCAGTGGTCCAAAATATTTTTTGAGTTTGCTTCCATTGACGTAACCCTCCATCTATATGCCATCAATTGTCTCAATTCTAACCGACCCCTACGATGTGATCTCAGACACTCGGAAGGGTCCTAAGCCTCTGTACTTGAGTTTCTTTTTCCTGGTGCTTCCCATACCATACATGAGGACAAGGTCCCCCGTTTTGAGTTCTTTTTGTTTCAAGTTTTTGTCAAACCAATGCTTTCTACGTAGTTTCTTGACCATGAGCCCATGAGATGCAATTAGTCTGGTTGCATCAAGCTTCTCTAAATCGATTAGCCTTTTAGCTAATGCATTCTCCATTAGATGTTCTTGCATTGCAATCCTTAAGCTCGGAACTAGGTATTCCATAAGCATTTTTGCCTCAACACCATAAGCTAGACGGAAGGGAGTGTATCTCGTCGCTCGCTACCTTATATGATGTTCAGTATGCCCATAGGGCTACTATCAGCTTATGCTCCCAGTCCGCCGTTCGACTTGCTTCCAAGGTTTTCGTCAAGATAGTACATAAAATTTTGTTTGTACTCTCTGCTTGACCATTAGCTTGTGGATAATAAGGTGATGATTTTTGATGGACTACTAAGAATCCAAGTAAATGATCAATCACCTCATTAATGAAATGTGAGCTGCCGAGATCACTAACTAATTCTAATGGGCAGCCGAATCTCGAGATAATTTGCTCATATAAGAATTTTATTGTTATTCGTGCATTAGCTTGCTTCGAGGCTGTGGCTTCTGCCCATTTGGTGAAATAGTCCGTGTCACATATCGGGCTTGTATGGATGTGCCGCTGGACTAATAGGTCCAACAAAATCTACCCCCCATTTCTCAAAGGGTTGTCTTACAATGATAGGGATCAGCGGCATCTTGTCCCTTTGTTGTGGGATAGCAAATCATTGACATTCCTCACATCTTTTGACAAATTCTATAGTGTCCCCAACAACATAGGCCACCATAATCCTGCTTGAAGTACCTTGCGAGCCGTAATCTCTCCAGCAAAATGCTCTCCAGCTATCCGTGAATGAGCTTCATCCAATATCATGACTTCTCTCACACATCTTCTTAGGACATTGTCTTTACCTAGCTTATATAGTTCTCCCGCAATTAATTGATAAGGTGCAGCAAGCTTGTTAATCCAATTCTAGGATTAACAAGAGCTACCGCCATTATCTTACATCAAGGAGTCACGGTAGATACACCAAAGGGTCATACATTCAAGATATGAAGTAATAGTGTCCAAAGCTACAACTTGGACCGGCGTTCGTAATGGTGTGACGGAGTATTTATGGCGATTCCAGCTTCAAGAGCGTGTGGTAGAAAGTTATATCATGAGAGTAGTCATTATAATAGCATTAGGTCTCTTATGAGCCTAAAGTGCCGGGCCGCCGACCACAGTTTAAGTGAGTGTGAACACTTATGGCCATGTATAAAAGTGAATTTCTCTCATAATACAATATACTCTCCCATTATGCAATTGAGTCTTGCTCTTGCTAATCCTCTTGTTAATCTCTCTCCCTAATGTATGCTAGTGAGTGTGTGTGTGAGTGAAGTGAGGTGAGAGGAGGGATGAGGATCCGTAATGCAATGCAGCGGTGTGACAACGCTCACGGAGATGCGGTGGAATTGCTTCTCAAGGAGTTGTGGAGCTTGGAGACCTGAAGGGTCATGAGCTCGGCCATTGGAAAGATCCTCACGAGACGACAGTTGTGGTTCATCAGGTAATCTCTTTTTGGATGTGTTTCAAGGAGAGTTAGGGTGAGCCATAACATTTTTGGCATGTGCTACCGAGGAGCCATCCCTTGGCTTTTTCCATTGTTATGTCTTTGATCTATACATAACCCATTGCCCGTTATGTTGATTAGTGGTTTTCCATAAAAAAGATGTGGATTTGATGGTGATTTGTGTGAGATTTGGTATAGAATAGCTCTCTTTTTTTTATAAAAGGAATGCTTTTTGCTTAATTTTTAGATTAATTTGTGTTTTTGTTATTGTTTTAATGGTTTTCCATGTTCTTAGGGCTTGCACATAGTTTGTATTAGGCTTAGTTTGCATCCATTGCATTAAACAATACAAGAGAATGCAATTCTTAGTGAATGTTAGCTCTCTTTAGTTTAAGCATAGATCTAAGATCATTAATTTGAGTTTAATTATGTGTTTTTTGTTGAATTGTTTTGATTAGAGTGTTAGCAAGCATTAGGAGTATCTTAATCTTTCAAAAAATTTCTTAAAACCATAAAAAATCCTTGAATTTGACTAATTTCTCTTAATGGACTGGTTTTTGTCATTAAGGGTGATTAATCTTATTCAAGAGGCCAAAAAATTAGAAAATGTATTAATTAGGGTCTAAATGGATTATATGAGTAGTCAAAATTGGAATTTTTGAGTGTTTTGAGAGCATCTAGATACATTAAAACACCTAAGCACATCAATTTTTTTGATCAATTGGAGAAATTAGACTCTTAGTTATAGTCTCCTCTTTTAAGGTAAAATTAAGTAAAGTAACTAAGAGTCTAATTAATCTCCTATTTTAGATTGATTTACACAATTGTTGATGCTCTATCCGATGATGTGCTCAATTGTGTGAATTAATTAGGGATTAATGGTTAATTAGAGTCTTTGATTAGTGTAAAAGATAAAAAGATTAGTAAAAGAATTAATCTTATATTAATCCTTAATCACTTTTTTTAACATAACTTATTAAGGCTAATGAGCATTCAATGAGTAGATGCTCATGAGTTGTCAATCTGTCCATTTTGGGGGTCATTTATGAAGGGTATAAGGGGTGTCATTAAAAGGTTGACTTTTTTGATTCCCACTTACCTTTTTGGAAAAATGCCCATATCCTTTTCATTTTAAATTCAAAAAATATTCCCCCCCAAAAAAGAAAATTTGTATATCCCACTAGACTCTAAATAATAATAATAATAATAATTTAAAAAAAAACTGGCTAATGAAAGCCAATTCCGGTGAAAAATTTCGGCAAAAAAATCCGATCGTGAAAGACTTCTGGGCGGAAAATTTTCGGTTATGAAAGACACTTTTAGCGAAAAATTTCGGCTGTGAAAGGCAAATCTGGCGAAAAATTCCAGCCGTGAAAGGCAATTCTAGCTAAAAGTTCCAGCTGTGAAAGCTAATTCGACGAAAAATTTTGGCCGTTGATGAGTGAAAGACAATTTCGGCAAAAATTCCTAGCCGTGTGAATGAAAGACAATTCTGGCGAAAAATTCCGGCCGTGAAAGGCAATTCCAGTGAAAAATTTTGGTCGTGAAAGACACTTCCGAGACGAAAAATTCTAGCCGTGAAAGAAACTTCCTACGAAAAATTTCAACTGTGAAAGGCAATTCCGACAAAAAATTTTGGTTGTGAAAGACAAATCTGGCGAAAACTTCCAGTTGTGAAAGGTAATTCCAGTGAAAAATTTCAACCGTGAAAGATAATTCTGGCAAAAAAAATCGATAAAAAAAACTCTAGACACCACCCTTGTTTAGAGGCCCGTATCTCCTAAAGTGTATATCCGATGCGAAGGCGCTCTAGGGCTCATCGGAAAGTTGACATCGAGCTCTTCGAGTTTGGATGCTCTTATGAAGAGTACGCCAAGCCTCTTAAGGCTTAACGGGATGTGGAAAAGTATAAAAAGCAAAAAAAAAAAAGCTGTAATTGCTCATTAAGGAGCATTTAGGCACTTCGACATGGCCATGATAGAGGGAGTGCCAGGGATCACACAAGGACTAAACCCAATGGCTGTCATCTTTGAGTCATTGAGATCTATGTCGCCAATTCACCTCCCCATGCCATTGGCCATGCCTATAACAAGCGTGTCATTAGGTTTTACACCCCCTCTATGACTTCGATTCCACCGGCGGGCTTTGGTCCCTTGCCTAACATTCCCGCAAATCCTGTAAGTACCAACCCTTTCTTGGATGCCCACTCCTTGGACATACTGACTAGTCTAGGAAGGGGGTGGCCTAAGGACTCACTGAGTCTCTTCCAACAAGAACACTCACATACAGCCTTAATGATTCATACAAAAATACGACCGTACAAATTTCCAAAATTATGGGCAAATATGACAGAACAATAGACCCTGTTCAATTCATTCAAATGTTTGAACAAAGATGTGAAGCCTTTGGAAATCCCAATTGCCCCATTAAGGTACATGCGTTGAACTTATGCTTAGAGGGAAAAGCTAGTCGATGGTTCATCGCATTGATACCGACGATCAAGACCAACTTCAAAACCTTGAAATCAGCCTTTATACATAGCTTTTCCAGACAAGGTGATTGGTGGAGTGCAGCAATAGAACTCTATTCAATTGAGCGTCAACCAAATGAATCCATTAGAGATTTTATCCTTTGGATAAAACTCTTGGACTCACGTTGTGAGTCATAGGAAAAATTAAACGATGTTCAATTGAAGAGATGTTTCATGATGGGCTTAAAGAATAAAAGCTTACACAACTTGATAATTGTATCCAATCCAGAAACATTTGATCAATATTGCAAAGAAGCAATACGTTTATATGACAACATGCTAGAAGATGAGCATGCTACGAGGTGTTCCTCATCTAAACCATGTGAAGCAATGGCAAAAGAAAGATCGATCTCGGAATTGACATTCCCCGATTTTATGCAGCCTTGCTTAAAACCTTACAGCACACATCTCTAAGAGAGGATGAAGACCTTCAAAACCAGACATCCTTAATGCCTCTAAAAGTGAGGAGCGAAATGCCTTGTGTTGAGTGCAATCACTACGACCATCCCAATCCTCATTTTGCATACAAGGCACTTGTCCTTCTATACTGCATATATTGTAAAACCTTTAACCATGATACGAAAAAGTGTCTCGCTTCATCCACAATGGACTCAAAACCTCCATCTCTCGTTAACCAAACAGAGATAGTCCAAAGGGTAGAAACTACTCAGGAACCAATTAATTGGATGCTTAAGTGTTTCTATTGTCGTAGACCTCACAAGGTGGCATACTGCACAGTTTGGAATATTTCCATGCCCACAGTCACTGACACTTTGCGACCAATGTATGAATGATGTGGCATTGAACACATGTTCCAAGATTGCCCCAGACGAGTTGCTTCAATGCAACTTGTCTCACAAAATACAACTCTTAACATCTAAGTGTACAAAATGGGCAACTAGCCACAGTGCCATTGAATGTGCTTACATGTTTATAAGCCAAGGCATGACAAATAGTAAAAAAGAACGCAAACGACAATACCTCAACATGGGTAGAAGAACATGCTTCAAAATAGAACCCAAAAGAAGGAGCAAAACCTTCTAAAACCAAGAAAGACAAGGGACAAAAAACTATCGAAACCAAGGTCGAATTAAAAGACAGGGAAAAGGAGTCTATACAGGACATAAGCCCAAAGGGGACATAAACATGAAAGAGCCAAAATCTATACAGGATGTAGAAGCATCCACATCAAAGGCCACCACACAAACCTCAACACCCATATGTACGACACAGGATATAAAAACCCAAAAGAAAATTTGATCTCGTCGCATGGGTGAACATAATGAAAAACTGACAAACCAAAGAAAGTCAGAGAATGAAACAAGTTCTAGTACATCACTAAGTGAGGATGAAACAAGTTCGTACTCTTCGTTCAGTGCACCACATAGACTAATCAAGAAACTAGAACCCACCCAACCACCCCAAATGGATAATAATGATCACATGACATATACGGAACACAAAAAGCAAGCTCAAGAGAGCATGCTTAGCTTGGTTGAATGTCTTACAGGGTCACCGGTTGTGGTTGAGCCTCATAAGGCCAATCCTAAAAGAGCAACCAAAATTCAAAACCTAGAAGAGTACCGCTTTCCCTTTCAAGAGAGGAAGATATACTCTCTACAAAAGAGTCATTTGAGACAGATTGTACGAACTATAGGCTTCAGAAAGCACGTGAGGAATTCGATAATTCTCTTACAAGATTAAAACAATCTCTTAAAACCTCATTCGGAGGAATGCTCTTCTCTCATGATAAAGCCAGCATCACATCAACACTTGCACCTTTAATGGCTCAACCTGAGTTATAAAAGGACATAATGAACTCCATAAAATAAGATTGCGAGGGTTCGCAAGTTTGCAAATAGCCCTCATTAAGAATTGTCAAAGGGCCAAGTGTACCAGTGTACACATTGGGTACTCTTAAAAAAGCTAAGACACAAACATAGGATGAAAGTTAATGGGAATATGAAATAGAAACAAGATTTGAAACCGAGTCAATAACCAAAACATCCATGGTTCCTTTGGAAGATTCTATCATGGTATGGTTGGATTTCCCGACAAGCAATGATGTTTAGCATAAACGTGCATTGATTAGCCCTCTGATTAGCCCTCGAGCAAGTCATAACATCATGACAATAGACACTTCGGTATCATTGGGACAACCTAAATGCATCCCTACAAGCAATAGTCTTGCAAAAGGAACCAATGAACAAAACATTGAAGTTCGAGGTTAGTTTAGATACACTACTCAAACAATTGATGGCGATATGGAATTTACATTTCATGTTACCCTAGATTCCCTTGAGTATGATGTTGTCTTTGGTGGACCTTGGATAAGGGAATCGTTGTATTCACTAGATGAATCCATGCAAACAGTCACCTTGAACACTGCTGTGCAGGCAAAGTACAATTGCTATTAATGGGAGGAAGAAACCTTGCAGGAGCTAGAACTTCCAACATATCTTACTGAAAAGATCCCTAGGATTTTGGTTGGATTGGAAATTGCAAGTAAAATCATGACAGTCCAAGCACATCTTTATCCAACATGAGAACACAATCTCATGACCCTCGAGCTATGGGATTTGTTAGGTCAACCAACACTCACGGCCCATACTGAAAGGATTTCCTTTACACAAGACTTGAACATGCCATGTCTCGAGTACTTTGAACATACAATGTATATTGAAACTAACCCCCTCACTTGAAAGTTTTTTGTGGTTGAGTATGTGTTGGAAGCATATTTAATCTTGGGGCATAAATGGACTATTGCTGCCCAAGCACCACTGTGCTTTGCTAGAGTGATAAAGTCATCATGATGGTCAACGACAAAAAGTTGACAATACCATATTGCGAGGAAGAGGATCCAACTTTACTAGATTTCTATGATGCTCAATGCAAAGGGATACAAGCCTCTTCCACAAAAGCCCCTCTACACAAGGACCTACCATGTGCATCAACGATCAACTCTGATAAAGCATCAACTCCTTCAACCCCATCGTCACCTACGAAGTTCGATGCCAAAACCTCACAATTAGCAGCTATTCCTGAAGAAATTCCCAGAGCCCCAACCATCTATCTCTAATAGGGAACTCAAAGGAAAGACCCCGGAGCCTATGCATCTTTCATCGACAAACCTCACCAAAGGAGACAACCACATTCTCAAAGGCCTCGTCACATCGACAGTCACTCCACAGAGACTTTAACCTCATCATCATCAACAATTCCCATAAGTGTCAAACCCACAACCTCAGCACCAACCAAAGTCAAGAAAGGCCCCAAACCTTCCCACATCAACCCTAAAGAAAACTCCACCAAGACTCCCACAATCATGATATCTTAATAGTATCAAAATGTGGGTGGAGAAGTAGCTTTTTGTAGCTCAAGGCTACCATGAAGGTGCCAATCAAATTTGGGTGCTAAGGGAGTATTATGAAGACCTTTAAACACCTTTTTGAAAACCCTAAGGGTATATGAATGAATTAGGGTTTTTAGTTTACTGCTAAATCCTAATTTGGGTGCCCTATGGGTGTTTGATTCAAAATGTTAATAGCTCTCTTTGTAGCTTCCAATTGGCTCTTCTAAGAGGTGTGATTGCCAAATAGAAGCTCTTAATCACTAATGAATAAGTAGTGATTTTCTTGATCAGCTGTGGAGGACTTTATTTGTCTGGACATTTCGACTCTGATCAATGGGTCAAACCAAGTCAATGGTATAAGGTAATCTTGTCCATACAAAGCTTTGAAAGGACTCATCCCAATGCTTTGATGAAAAGAAGCGTTGTAAGCAAATTTGACCAGATGCAAATAGCTTAACCACTTTTGGGTTCCGTGCCACAGCATGACTGAAGGAAATCTTCTATTACCTGGTTCACTCTTTTAGTCTAGCCATTTGTTTCAGGGTGATAGGCTGTGCTGAGATCCAAGAAAGTTCCTACTGCTTCGAAGAATGCAGTCCAAAATTTCGATGTGAATTTGGGATCTCTGTCACTTACTATCCTCCTGGGTAAGCCATGCAATCTGAAGATTTCTTTAAGGAAAACTCTAGCAACATCCACTGCAGTGTATGTTTCTTTCACTAGAATTAGATAGGCAACTTTGGTTAGCCTGTCAACTACCACAAAAATGGAGTTGTAACCTGATTGCACTGACAGTAATCCAGTGACAAAGTCCATACTAATACATTCCCACTTCATCTGAGGAATGTCTAGAGGCTGTAGTTTCCCTGGCATCTCGACTCTCTTTGCCTTGACTCCCTAACACATTAAGCATTTCCTCACAAGTACATCCTTTGAGTCCTGGCCCAGAAGAAGCTTTTCTTCACAAACATATCGGTTTTTATGAACCCTAGATGTCTAGCTATCAAGCTTCTCTCAGAATTCTTCCCTTTATTCTCTCATCATTGGGAATACATAGCCAATTATTATAATACATGCATCCTTCATCCAATTTGTACCCAAGAACTTGACTCATTTCTTAAGGAGTCTTGCTTTCTTGCATCAGAAGGGTAGCAATAGGGGCAAAGAATTTATCCTGCATGATTCTCTCCCTTGCTTCACCGATTAATGGATTTGACACCACTGTAATTGTAAGCAAGGAGGCTTTTCTGCTGCTGAGCGCATCTGCCACCACATTTTCTTTCCTTGGTCAATACTTGATTTCAAAATCGAATTCCTGCAGGGTTTGCATCCATCTCCTTTAACGCATGTTGAGATCCCTTTGGGTGAAGATCCACTTCAGACTTCGATGATCTGTCATCAAGGTGAACCTTTGTCCCAAAAGATAATGTCTCCACAACTTGAGAGCATACACTACTGAGAGTAACTCCAAGTCATGGACGACATATTTTCTCTCATGTGTTCGGAGTTTTCTGGATTCATAGGCCACTGCATGACCTTCCTAGATAAGAGCACTGCATTGCCTAAGGCAAACCCACTGGCATCAGTAACTACCTCAAAGGGTTTGGTAAAATCTGGCAATTTAAGGATAGGGTTGGTTACTAAGGCTATCTTCAGTTTATTAAAGGCACTCTGACACATTGCAGTCCACTGAAAAAGTGTACTCTTCTTGAGAAGGTTAGTTAAAGGGGATGCTATCTGAGCATACCTAGGTATAAAGATTCTATACCATCCGATTAATCCTAGGGATCCTCTGACTTCCTTTACTATCTTGGGTTCTAGCCATTCTATGACTGCTTGGATCTTTGTGGGGTCAAGAGAAATCCCATCCTGTGATACTTTGAATCCCAAGTATTCCACCTGGTCAACAGAGAAAGAACACTTGCTCTTCTTTGCAAAGAGTTGGTGTTTCCTTAGGATTTCCAAGACCTTGCGCACATGATCTTCATGATCTGTAGCATTCTTTGAGTATACCAAGATATCATCAAAGAAGACAAGAACAAAATCATCCAAGTATTCTCTGAGAATATCCTGCATAAGACGATTAAATATTGATGGGGCATTAGTTCATCCAAACGGCATGACTGTGAACTCATAATGCCCAGCGATATTGAATGTTGTCTTTGGGATGTCCTGCTCCTTGATTCTGATCTGGTAGTATCCGGATTTGAGATCTATCTTTGTAAACATTTGGGTCCCACTTAACTGATCCAGAAGTTCATCAATCCTAGGAATAGGATACTTATTCTTAATTGTTAATTAATTCAATCCTCTATAGTCAATATAGAGCCTTAATGTTCCATCTTTCTTCTTTTGAAAGAGAACGGGCACACCCCAAGGTGAGACACTGGGTCTAACGAATCCCTGCTCTAACAGTTGTCTTAACTTAAGTTCTATGGCTTCAGGGACTGGCATTTTATATGCACGTTGGGCTACTGGCTGAGCTTTGGGGGTTAACTCGATCTCATGATCTACTTTTGCGAGACGGAGGCATCTCAGTCAGCTCTTCAGGAACACATCTGCATACTCACTTAACCACTTTGGTTCTTTAGCCTTGCATTTAATGTCTACCGGATTCATCTTAACGACATAAACAGATTGCCTCTTTCTGAGCCCTTTTAATAATTTGGAAGCCTTGACTAATTGTAGCACTGGGGATCTGGAAATTCGAGTTCCTTGAACTTTATTCCCGTGAAGGTCAAGGAAAGAGATGGTTCCTTTGTGACAATGAGTATCAGCTTGATTCTTACCGAGCCAATCCATTCCAAGGATTCCATTATAGACTCCCAAGGGTAGGACTCTGAACTGGCACTCTGTTACGTTTCCATATAGACTAAACTGAATAAGGTCTGTCTCAAGGTGTGTGAAAAGAATCTTTCCATTGGCCAATTCCACTTGCATAGGTTTCCCTGATTTTTGATTTAGGACTAGACATCCTGGGGAAATAAAAGAATGACTGCTACCTGAATCAATCAAAAGCTTGAATTGCTTACACTGGTACTCTGCTGGAGTCTGGAGGATTGAAAATTGACGGTTATTCCCCTGCTGCTCTATTGCTGCATAGATATGTCCTTTTTCTTCCTCCACTTCATCAACTATAGTGACTGCTCTGGCTACTGTAGTCTGAGGTGGAACTCTCTCTCTTTGGTTACCCCAATTCTAGGAGGGAGTTCGAAGACTGCTTTGCATGGAGGCTACAGGCTGAGCTGGCACTCTTTTAGGGTTGCCCTGATTTTGGCACCGGGGACTTAATTGGACTGATATACGAATGAGTCTGTCTCTGAATTCTGGGACCCTAGCTTCCTTGGCCCACAGAAGGAGATGGGCAATCCTTGAGCTGATGCCTGAACCCCTGACATCCGAAGCACCTGTTCTCACTTCGAAGCTCTTCCCTTTGCATTCTTGAGAGAGCCTGAGTTCTTGAGAAAGAACTTCGAGGGAAAGGTCTTCCTTCATTTCTGAAGCTTCTCGTCTCCACATTCTGGTTGGGACCTTGGTGTCTCTTTGGAGGTGGAAGGTTGGAAGAACTTCTCGGTGTCCGAAATCTCTTGAAGGATGAGGTCTTTGGTGGGACTTTCACAATGAAGGCTTTGGCAAAGTCCTTCACCATTCTGATAGCTTCTGCCATGGACACTGGCTTGGCATTGACCAGTGTGTCTAAGGTTTCATTCATTCCCCGAATGAACCTGGCCATAAGTTGCTCTTCGTCTAGAGGTGGTGAATACTTGAGTAGAAGAGTAAATGCGCTGGTGATATTCTTCGATGGTTTTGCTCCCCTGATTTAGCTCTAGGAATTCATTCATTTTGGTTTCAAAAAACCCGGGGGGACAAAATCTCTTCCTCAAATAGGTTTTAAGATCGTTCCAGGACTGGGTATTCCTATCTAGATGGTTGGTGTCACAATGGTTCCTCCATGCCACCCTGGCTGTTTCCACAATTTTTAGCCTGGCAAGAGCCATTTTGCTTTGCTCATTGTAGCTTGTGACATCAAAATACTCTTCCATAGCTTCCACCTATTTCTCCACAGCCTCATGTGCCCAGGTTCTCCCCTTCTTCTTTGAAGGTCATGGTTGAGTTCTGTGAAGAGCATTGCGAACGTTGGGGTCAAGCTCTTCTTCTTCACATAGAGAGAGAGTTTGGCTGACGGCCACGGTTTCCTCGCCTCATGATTTTGTCAAAAATGATATATTATTAAATTTTTATTTTGATATCGTCCACGAGATCCTAAGACTTAAGAGGTTCAAAAAATAATTTCTTAAACAAGATAAATGATCTTATTGGAGATCTATGACATATGTACGGTAACAGATTTTACTTCATCAATTCGTCAATAAACAATCACTTATACAACAGGAAAATTTTCCACAAAACATTTCTTTATTTATAGAAAGGTTGCAATATATACGTAGAGCAGCTTGGCTCTAGAAGTCAAAATCTCCTCGAGAGATGCATAAGACGATGATACTAGTGGGCTATAGACATGCCCTGATACAAATGTTCTCTTACTGCCAAGGGAGCTACTATCTTCTCCTTAGGAATAAAGCGACTAAGGAGTCTGTAGATTTGGCACAGCAAAGTTTGAAATTTTGAGGCGTTGAGTGATATATAATAACACCATGTATCACTTTCAGCTTCATTTTAGAATCATGGTCTATGAGAGATTCTGCCTCAGCATCGCACGCTGGTCACAAGAGGCGTGGACATATTGCCTTGCAAACCACTTGTGCTGTCGTCTCTCCGTTAGGTCAGGGAAATATAGATCCTTGAAATGGCATGTGCATCTGGCTCGCCTCGTTCGAGTTGTAGGCGAAAGAGATGAGATGCTCGAAGAGGCAAACGCAGTCATGTCTTGTGACTGGGTGAGGTCAGGAACATCAGATAAGTGTGGAACTTCCATCTATAAAATCAAATTCTTTGATTAAAAATATTCATTAATGAGGCTTACGGAATGAAAATACAATATGTAAATGCTCTTTTTGAGTTTTTATTACAATTTTTTGATAAGAATTCATTTGTTCTTAATAGCTTTCACAACAAAGCTCTGATACCAAGCTGTGAGATCCCCCTGCACCCTTCGCGGTGCCCCCTCCGAGGGTGCTGGCGAGATGGAAGCAGCGTTGAAAAGATGCAGGGGAGAAGAGAGCTTGAGCTCTTGCAACAACAAGCACACACACACTCACAAAACCCTAAAAGAGAACACACAAGGTGAGCGGCTGAAAATCTTCTTCTTCTTCACACAACACTCAACACACCATATACAAAGATAAGAGTACACACAATATGAAAATATACTCAACCAAATATATACTAGGGTTCTCTATAGTGTGAACCCAACTAAATGAGCTGGCGCTATAACTATGCCAGTCTCTAGAATGGCTGTCACATAGCCTGTCATCCCACTGGCCGCATATCACCCATGATCTCACCAACCATGCCAGTGGTGTAAGTGTGGGGCCTATCCCCCAGCCAGGTCATCAGTATCCCCACCGCCTCACTAGATGAGCTCGATATCTCAACACTCCCCCTCGAGCTCAAATCCATCTCATGTACACCAAGCGGAGCCCTGAATCTGCGGAGCTTCTCTATACCCAATGCTTTGGTGAAGATGTCAGCGACCTGATCTTGTGTGTTGACATAAACAAAGGTCAACGTCTCCTGCCAAAACCTTCTCTCTGACAAAATGGTAGTGGATCTCTATATGCTTCGTGCGAGCATGAAAAACTAGGTTCCTAGCCAACTATATACTGCTGATGTTGTCACAAAAAATGACAACTTATCAAATCTGTAAGTAGCTTTCTCAACCAAGCTATCTCACATGCTGCCATAGCAGCACCTCTGTACTCGGCCTCTGTAGTACTGGATAGAGCAATCGTAGGCTGCTTCTTGTTGTTCCAAGTCACAGCAGCACTCCCCAAAGAAAACATGAAGCCATTAGTAGATCTTCTATCTGAGATACTACCAGTCCAATCAGCATCTATGTATCCATGTACACATATCTCTATCCCGATTTCATAAAATAGTCCACAATGCAAAGTAGACCTCACATACCTCAGTATGCGTCTCAATGCATCCAAATGCGGCTTCCGAGGAACCTGTATAAACTGACTCACCAACCCAATAGCATAGCTCAAATCTGGCCTGGTGATCGTCATATAGATCAAGCTTCCTACTATGCGCCTATACATAGTAGGATCCTCCAAAATCTCTCCTGAATGTGCACTTAACTTGCCATTTTGATCCAATGGCACTGAGATAGGCTTATAGCCTATCATACCATACTTGGACATGTCTAAGCCATACTGTCTCTGGAGTAATCCAATACCATGTGGTGACCTAATCACCTCAATGCCCAAGAAATATCTAAGCTCCCCGAGATCCGTTCATCTCAAACTTATGTCTAAGCAAGATCTTTAAATCAAAGATCTCTTCATCGTGGTCCCTTGTAATGATGAGGTCATCTACATAGATGAACATAAGCACAACCTCTCTATCACTCTGTCTCACATACAGCGAGAAATTTGCATTGGCTACATGAAAGCCAATAATGACAAGATATTCAAAAATCTTGTCAGACCATGCTCTTGGTGCTTGTTTTAAGCCATACAAGGCTTTCTTCAACCTGCAAACATGCTTGGGGTGACTCACATCCTCATAACCAAGTGGCTACAACATATACACCTCTTCCTGCAAATCCCCATGCAAGAATGCATTCTTTACATCCATCTGATGTAAAGACCATTGCTTTGACTCAGCCACTGCTATCATAACTCTCACTGTTGCCATCTTGGTAACTGGGCTGAAAGTTTCCTCATAATCAATGCCATATGTCTATGCATATCCTTTGGCTACCAATCTCGCCTTGTACTTGCTTATACTTCCATCACTGTTATGTTTTACTTTGTACACCCACTTGCATCCAATGGCTTTCTTGCCTTCAGGCAATTGCACTAAATCCCAAGTCTCATTTCCATATAGTGCATCCGTCTCCTCATCCATAGCTTTCTCCCAACACACATTTCCAACAGCGTCATCAATGCATGTGGGCTCTACAACCTGCACAACTTTTGCCATGTATGCGTAGTGATGTGCCACATAACCATCATAGGTAAACCTCTGCACAGGATTCTTCACTCTTCTAGATCTTCGCAGCTTTGCATTCATGGCTTCCATAGCCTTCTTTACACCAGGTGTTCTCATAGCTCTGGTATCGCAAGATCCTCACTCATCAAGGCTCATCTCTGAGCCACTAGACTCTCCATCAACATGAGAATGCCCTGCAAAAATGTCAGGCATTCTAAGGGGCTCAACCACTTTCTCTTTGCCTTTATGTAATGTACTAATCACATTTGCATATTACTGGTATTATGACGCAGCCTGCCACTCCATGATCTATCAATTGAACCACTAGATTGTTGAAATTTGAGCAAAATGATGAGCTATGGTGGATCAAACACTAGAATCAACATCATTAACAAAGTGATTAGTAAATGATTAAGACGTAATTAGTGAATAATTAGTAAATAGATTAATGTAGGCATGGATACTCAAAAACCAGCAAATTCTCATTAGGACTATGCCTCAATTTATAGAGTTTACATCAAGCATCAAATCCCATTGATTTCTCCATGATTCACTCCCAGAATATCTCCACCTCTTGCCTGATTCTCTCCACCTCTTCTCTTTTCCCTGAATATCTCCCAGAATATCTCCACACTCCTAAATTCCCTCATGCTACCCATTATTCTCTCCCAGTAGATTCTTCTCACCTTTTCACAGGTTCTTTCACAATTACATCTTCTCTTTTACAGCCTCTATCCAAGAGCTTGTTCCCACACACACCCTATTCACTTGTATATTTCAACACCTCCCCTCAAGTGAATACTCTTAGTACACCTAGACCCTATACCAAGTTTGCCTCCCCTTACTTGATAGTCCGCGACCAGTGTCTACTCCTCCCCTCAAGTTATCTCAGCACACCTGGACCCTGTATTAAGTTTCTCTCTTACTTGACAGTCCGCGACCAGTGCCTCAAGTCCCTAAACTCCATAGTCCTTGACACTCTTTCTCTCTATGTGTCCAAGGCTACTATAAGTGCCCGCGACCTTGACTAAAGTGCTCACACATACATCTACCACGTGGCCTACATCATCGGTGGCTCAGAGGTGGTTTTACTTTATTGGGGCAGGTTACATTGGGTTGTGGGGTCTCTCTCTCTCTCTCTCTCTCTCTCAGAGATTTTCACATGGCTCCTCACTCTTTGGAGCCTCACATCTTCTCTTTTTTTCAGTCTTCTTCTCGTGGCAGCATCTCTCCACGCGTCCGTCTCTTCTTCCAGTCTTCTCGGGGCAGCTTCTCTTCTTGTGGCAGCTTCTCTTCTCGTGTCCATGTCTTCCTTCAGGTCTTCTTCTCGGTGTGGATCCTCTTCTTGGGAAGAGATATTCTTCTTCTTTCATGGCTGGGGCCATGAGCTCGTCTGTCAGGTCTTTTTGCTCCATGTGAGCAACATGTTTCAATGTTTTGCTGACAGTTCCTTTGGGCTTTTTATGTTTATTTTGTATCATTATGCAATGCAAACCCAAATTTATGCGGGAGGTCTTACCTCTTGCCTTAATCTGGACAAGGGCAGTGTCTGTTCCCATTTTTACACTGATAAAATGTGCCCAATACATAATGCGTATAGCATTCATTCTCATGCACATTCTAAACGCAACTCTGGCTGTGAATAATCTTGAATTTGAGTGAGATTTACAGGCATTAACCAAGGGTTGAATGCAAAATGATGATTTTCACAAATTTTATCAGCACAATTTTCCAGAAATTACACTAAATTAAGGGTAACCAATTTGTACGGGATGGTTGGAGTATCAAACCAACTCCGATTTGAAATTTGAAGTTATAGGGATCTGTATCAGATACCTAATGGTCAATTTGAACCCTCAATTGCACCAAAGTACAATGATTAGCACTGATTAATCACTGATTAGCAAATTAATGCTCTGGTTTGTGTGCAGAAAACAGAGTATGCGGGGAGCCCAGATCTTGTGCCTTCCACTTCAAATGAGCTCAAATGCTTTCAAAGGCATCAATAGCAATGAGTCTAGTAGAGGATTAAGCCAAGAAACACAAGATTTGACCAAATAATGAAAGCTTAATCTCTGTTTTACCAAAGTCACCTGCAGATTTGATGAAGAGCTTGGATCTCTCTGTAGACTTGATGAAATTGATTTCTGTCTTCACCAGCTTGTAGAGCATGCTTGATTACCCTTTGTGCTAAGAGGAATTAGAAACATTTGAACTGTGCTTGAAGAAATCTCTATTTTGCTTCAGAAAAACGGCGCTTGCAGAAATGACGAATTCTCCCAAACGCGCTGGCGGTTTGCTGCGTTTTTTGCATAGGCTTGAAGAGCTTAGGGTTGGCTATTATGTGCTAGAAGGGCTTGCCCTAATTTTGAGTGTGCTAGATGCTAGAGACCCTCCACTGGCTGGGGGTGAAGGGGAGAAGTGAAAGCTTACTAAAAAATTGATTTTTTGCTAATTATTTTACTAATCCTAATTAATTCACTAATGGGCTCATAAATCTGGTTGATTCTAGGCATGGCTCTAATACCATGTTGAAATTTGAGCAAAATGATGAGCTATGGTGGATCAAACACTAGAATCAACATCATTAACAAAGTGATTAGCAAATGATTAAGACGTAATTAGTGAATAATTAGTAAATAGATTAATGTAGGCATGGATACTCAAAAACCAGCAAATTCTCATTAGGACTATGCCTCAATTTATAGAGTTTACATCAAGCATCAAATCCCATTGATTTCTCCATGATTCACTCCCAGAATATCTCCACCTCTTGCCTGATTCTCTCCACCTCTTCTCTTTTCCCTGAATATCTCCCAGAATATCTCCACACTCCTAAATTCCCTCATGCTACCCATTATTCTCTCCCAGTAGATTCTTCTCACCTTTTCACAGGTTCTTTCACAATTACATCTTCTCTTTTACAGCCTCTATCCAAGAGCTTGTTCCCACACACACCCTATTCACTTGTATATTTCAACATAGATGAGGACTCTCTTGGTCCACTCAAAGACTGTAATTGCTGACTTATATTCTGTGCAACCACATTTCCACTCACATCAACCCCAACATCTTCTTTTTTAGCAACATACCAGTTGCTCATCTCATAAAAAACAACATCCCTGTTTACCCTGTATCCCTTTTACTCAAGGGAATACCCAATAAACACATATTTTTCAGCTTTTGGATCCAGCTTAGTTCTCAGCTCATCCAAAGACTTTCATCTAGCACATGTCCAGGCTTACCACAGTAAAAGCATCCATGTGTATCATTATACTGCCTTTGCCAATTTCCACGACCTCTTTGACTCCCCTTGCCTCTCTGAATTGGCCTCTTCCACCTGCATGTTGTTGTTGTTATGAATTCTTGGACTGTTGTTGTTATTGCTGCTGGCCATAATTCTGATTACTTGTTCGGCCACCTCCTTGGCCGCGTCCATGGCCTCCTCTACCTCGTCCTCTTCCTGAACTTGTGTAGAAGGCCTGTTGTTATGAACTGTTTTTGTTTTGTGAAGACTGTTGGTCTTCACCCAAGCTCTTCTCTTCTATAATAAACATAGACACCAAATCTGTGAAATTGGGAATGTTTTCTTGAGTCTGAATAGACGTCTTACACGCAATGTATTGTGGCCGGAGACCACATAGACAGACTTCCACCTTATCATCATCATCTACTGAAATGCCAATAGATGCAAGGGATTCCACAATACCCTTGATCTTCAATGCATAGTCATTCACAGACATATCTCCACAGTATGTTCATTCTTCAACTGTATCTTTCGTGCCTTGGTATTCATTTCATGGAGTTTTACCAAGGTGTCCCATGCCTCCTTGGGGGACTTGGCATCCTGTATGTGCCCAATCATGGTTTCCTATATACTGATAGAGAGCTAATTCATAACTTTTCTGGCTCCTTGGTTCCAATCCTTGAACTCTTCACATCTACAGCAGTTGGATTGATCTCCGGTATCTCCAGTGCCTCTTCATGCTCACCTTCTATGTAGTTCTAGCAGTAACCCTTTCCCATCAAGAAATTTGTCAACCTGAACCTCCAAGCATGGAAGTTGTTCTCATCAAGCTTCTCAGCAACAATCTGGCTTATGCCATCATTTGACATCTTACCAGATACACAAATTTACCAGAAATAGCACTCTGATTCGTCCTGCACAAACTGCTATATTTTCTGCATCAATATTGTACTACGCTCAAATGTCACAACCAGTGACCTTAATGTGCATACATACACCCAATGGCAAATGTCACAACCAGTGACCTTAATGTGCATACATACACCCAATGGCAAATGTTGACCTCCTTGCAGCACACACAATGTCTGCACAACCAATCTGTCTTCCTATAGTTCTTAAAACAGAGTTCTGCATAGAATCAATGACTTACCCGCAGTGCTCATAATTGCCAGCTTTCTAAAAAACGGAGGTCCTAACGCGCCCGAAACACATTTTTGACCCGAAAAATTTTGTCCGATAGGACTCTGATAGGACATTATAGTTGCCCTATAGCTTTACTCCCGTGAAGAAAGCTCCTCAATCAGAGATCGTTTACCAGTGCCTTCCGTAGAGCTCCCGACAAGGGTGTAGGCGCCAACACAAATAGGAAAGAGTAGATGAAGCTCTTACCCTCGTACCGCTTCCTGTGCTTCTTTTGCTTGTAGCTCAGCCCTTAGCACATGAACCAGGCTCTGATACCATGAAAAGATGCAGGGGAGAAGAGAGCTTGAGCTCTTGCAAGAACACACACACTCACAAAACCCTAAAAGAGAACACACAAGGTGAGAGGCTGAAAATCTTCTTCTTCTTCACACAACACTTAACACACCATATACAAAGATAAAAGTACACACAATATGAAAAGGTACTCAACCAAATACATACTAGGGTTCTCTATAGTGTGAAACCAACTAAATGAGCTGGCGCTATAACTATGCTAGTCTCTAGAATGGCTGTCATACAGCCTGTCATCCCACTGGCCACATATCACCCATGATCTCACCAACCATGCTAGTGGTGTAAGTGTGGGACCTATCCCCTAGGTGGGCCATCACAGTGTCCACCGCCTCACTAGATGAGCTCGATATCTCAACAAGCACCAGCCTCCCATGTGGGGTGGGGATCCACACTCAGGGCCTTGCCCGCAGATGTCTGGACGAGAGACTAGCCCGGCGGTTCCTCTGAAACCGAGCCCGGAAAAAATTCCCTCGCTCGGAAGGCACGGACGATTCCGCCACCATGGGAAAATCTTCTAACGGGGGAATTAATCTAACGAGTCAAAGTCTTAACTAGTTAAACTGATCCAACCAAACCTGAAGTCATATGGTCAGATCAAAGAAGAGGCTTGCACTTGGTCCATAGAATCACCACTTTTTTCCTCCTTTAATGAGGCACAGCTGCCGCCGCCGATTCCCTCCCACAGAACAAGGGTCTTCTCAAGACTTAACCAACATAACTAATCACATCTTAATTGTTTCGCAGGAATCCTACGATCCAGCCTCGGCCCATGGGTTAGCCAACCACCCGACCACTGTATTGGTGGGATTCCTTTATAAATATTTGGTTGTGTTTTGCGAGGAAAAGAGTTCCCAGGCCCCCTAGCCGGCGTTTCATGCAAAAATTAAAGTAGGCATTCCCACATACACACCCAATATGAAATTGCCATTTATAAAACAATCCTTCAATAGAAATCATAATATTACTGATTATCATCCTCCAAATTTTTTAGTCCATTGTGTTTCAAAATATATCATCTGGACTCTCCGTTGAAGATCAGAGCTGGCCAACCAATGAGATTCAATATCAAAATTTGCTTCGCAAAAATCTTTCTTTTTGGCCCATCCGAATCTTCCTTGACGCACGCATGGGTGTCCTAGTAACCGTGAGCCTGTGCATCACTTGGTCAGAACCCTCTAGGATCCTCCTTAGGTGTCCTAGCACTTCACTCAGAGATCGGTTCGTCGGTCCTCGTCCATCGTACCTAGAAGCGCACCATTTTAACCGTACCGAGGCTAGTCAAGACCTCGCAGGCTTTGCCCGAGCGAAGTCCCTCGATGACGACTCCCCGCCAGCTGTTTGCAAATGAACCTCCTCTTAGCAAAACACATGCCAAATGCTTCCTCCAGCATTCTTGCGTAAAACAGTCCTTTAAATGAAAACAGAGGTTCTATGCAAGTAAAATTCCCTGTTTGAGCTTGGTTCCACAAAACCCCTTTTTCCTTAATTTTCTAATTTCATAATGAGAATCCTTGATCTCTCATCAGGGTAATCTACCCATCATTTATCTAGCTGTCCAACTAGATTCTTGGTGATTTCGGTCAAAGGAAAACTAGTTTAGTTCAACGGTAGTCTATTCTTTGTATTTAGGAACTGGAATCGGTCACGAAGTTTTTGCTTGATTCAGAGAGATGGAAAAGTAGGTTTACTGTTCGTTCCTCTCGTAGTCTAACCAAAATCATTCGGATTTACTTCATATAAACATCTATTTTTGGTTAAATACCAATTTAGTGATTTAACCAATTAAAATATCTAAAGATATTCTTTCTACCATTTAATTTCTCAACCTTGATTTCCTAGGTAGAATTATGATGAAAATTCATTTATTGACACCAAAAATTAATTCAAATCTTTTTTTACTTAAATATTGTAAAAATTCTTCTTTTAACTAAATACCAGTATCCATTTTTTTAAATAAGCTTAAAATTCCTCTTTTTCTCATTTAGTGAGTGCAATCCAAATGTCATGGGAATTCCTCTTTCATCATAAAATAAATCTATCTAAAATTTTTCTTTAAATTAAATAAAAATATTCAATATTCCAACAATACCAAGAATTCCTCTTTTTTCATTTAAATGATTGAATTCCAAATATGATGGAAATTCCTCTTTCATCATTTAAATTTATTCATGCATAAAATAATTTTAACTAAAATTTCTCTTAAAAATTATATAAAAATATCCATTAATCCTAATATGAAAAGAATTCTAATTTTTCCATTTAAATGATTGAATTCCAAATATGATGGAAATTTCTCTTTTATCATTAAAATTTTTCTTATGCATAAAAATAAATTTAACTAAAATTTCTCTTAAAATTGAATAAAAATGTCCATTAATCCAAATATGACAAGAATTCCACTTTTTCCATTTAAATGATTGAATTCCACATATGATGGGAATTTCTCTTTTATCATTTAAATTTATTCATGCATAAAATAATTTATCTAAAATTATTCTTTAATTTTAAATAAAATATCCATTATTTTAATATTTCAAAATTTTTTCTTTCTCCATTGAAATACATGGATCTCCATTATCATGGGAATTCCTCTTTTATCATAAAAATGAAATTACTAAAAATTCTTTTTTTCTCTAATTAACTATTTATGCATAAATATTAAAAATTAAATTTCCATGGATATAATGAGAATTATTCATTTAACATAGGATGAATAATCCTAGAATATGGTAGGAGGTCCTCTTTTCACATAATGCATAAAAATGATTTATGTGTTAATTTGTAAAAAAGTTTGCCATAACTCTGCTGCTATTACTGATAATTTTTAATAATTTTGAAAAGCATAAGACTTAGTAATACACTTATGATAGATTAACTATCAATAGATTTAAATCCAATTTATGGATCTAAATCATAACTTTGTTCATAATTTATGTAACATAAAAGCATTAAAAAGCCATTTCTTTAGCCTCTAGCTTGACTAGCACATAGAGTTTGATTTTAGAATTAAGAATTGCTCCGTGAGAAGCATCATTTGAATAGAGAATTGATTTGAATACTTCTCAAGCTTGAGAGGGGTTGAGAAGTGAAAAACATTTAGAAGATTAAAGAAAAACCATAAAGTCACATCTTACCTCTTGTTTTGCTTGTTTCTCTATTCTTAGGAGAGGTCCCCAAAACCAATCAATTGGTTAGTATGTTGAGAGGAAAGCTCCAAGGAAGGTTGAAGAGAGAGAGAAGCTCCAATCTCTCCAAATTGTAGAGGATTTTTAGGGGATAATATAAAATATACTTATTTTAAGGTAATACTGGCATGGTCTAGTTTCACAGATGAGAATACAAAAGAATTAGGGTCTATTTATAGGTGAGGGAGGCCACTAACTGAGTCCAACTAAGTTCTAGAATTTTTCAGCTTCAGTTTGGCTGAATTTGGACAAGATTTGGACCAGTTTGGCTCTCTTTTTTATTTGGTTTGATCTAGGAGAGAGGAGAGATAAAAATATCTTAATATTTTTAAGTTTAAAACTCATTCACATGTGTGAAATAGGTGCCTCCTTGAAGGCTCCCCCTTTCCTTACCAAGGTGTCAAAATTGTATAATTACTCCAAAATATCTCATTTTTTTAGTAATATCTCATAGTTTTTAACTAATAAACCTTGTACTCAGTCAACTCTTCATCTTATGTGGGCATTTACTCATTTTTGGCTATTTCCTTTTATTCATTGGATTTATCTCATCCCAACACTTGGATTAATCTTATTGGTCCATAGGAACCTTAATTGGACCATAATCCAAAATTTTTAAAAAATCTTGACCCTTAGGCTAAGGTCTTTTAAATCCTTTTTAATTGATTCCTAATGCACCTTGGAAAATTTATTTTGATTTTCTGTTTCAGGGAAATATATTTTTGATATTTGTAGAATTTATATATCCAAAAATATCTCAATATTGAATTACCACTCTCTAGAAATTTCCATCTCACTAGGCAAAAACAAGGAAAAATAATATTTTCTTGTATTCAGAAACAGGGAATGATTACAGGGGATTGAAGTAAAGGCTTATTCATTATTCAGGTTGAGGAGGAATCTTACAAAATGAAGTATGCTTTCTTTTTAGTTTCCTTTTGCATCACTTGAAAGCATACAAAATTTGTTATGACTTGCCATCTCCTCTTGCCTTAGGTCATTGAGGTTTTGGACACTCTTCATGAAGTCTTCTATCTTTAACTTGTAGAGAACACCTGATAACAACTTCTTTGCTATTCATATTATCATCACGTAAGAGTGATTAATCTTTCTATCTTTATCCATATTATCATCATTTAAGAGTGATCAATCAATCTATCTTTATCCATATAATCAACGATTTAATTTTTATTTAATCTAGAAGAAATTATGGTGTATAAAATTAGGAATCACTCGAAATTATCATCAAACTTAGCCTACATTGGTACAAAATATATCATATAGAATAGAATTAAGCCACAATATTGCATTGGTGAATAAATTATTTAATTTAATTTAATCTAAATAAAATTTATCTTTTGGGCCAACCATCGACTCTCTCTCATTAGGCCCCACCTCTCTCCGCAAACTGATGTGTGCTTAACCATTGAGAGAGAGAACAAGAGAGGCCAACATTTACTGTTAATTGCATGTTCTACAATTTGATATTAAGCATTGAGAGAGAGAGAGAGAGAGAGAGAGAGAGAGAGAGAGAGAGAGAGAGAGAGAGAGAGAGAGAGAGAGAGAGAGAGAGAAAGGGGAGAGAGAGAATTTCCATCCCCACCTCCTAAGTGGCGAGCTCGTCAATTGGGGGGTGGGAGGATATTTTTTTACAATTTGTTTTTCCTAAAAAAGAATATTACTTTTTAAAAAATTCCCCTTCTGTACCCCCCAAGTGGTGAACTCTATTTTGTAGAAAGTAATTTTTAATCCCCCAAGTGGCGAGTTCGCAACTTGGGGGGTGGGGAAGGGGGGGGAAAAGAAGTTGCAGAGGGGAGGGGAAATTTTACTTTTTTTAAAAATATCGTTTAAAAAATATTTTCTAAATGTAATTTTTAATTAAACTTTTTATAAAAAAATTCCCTTCCCCACCTCCCAAGTGGGAGAGCTCGTCACTCACTTGGGAAGGGAAGGGGGGGGAGGGGTATATATATATATATATATTCCTTAAAAAAGTAAAATTTTCCCTTCCCCCA
The DNA here is from genome assembly GCF_041138505.1 of Cibotium barometz. Taxonomy (NCBI): domain Eukaryota; kingdom Viridiplantae; phylum Streptophyta; class Polypodiopsida; order Cyatheales; family Cibotiaceae; genus Cibotium; species Cibotium barometz. The sequence goes on from NC_141107.1 coordinate 13,918,797, forward strand.
TCCCCCAAGTGGCTAGCTCAACACTTGGGGTTTGAGAGAGGGAAATTTTTATTTTTCTAAACAAAAATTATTCATTAAAAATTTAATTTTATTTTTAAAAATTTTTTCCCTCCCCCACCTCTCAAGTGACGAGCTCGCCACTTGGGGGTGGGGGGAAGTGCCAATAATAATAATAATAATTTTTATAAAAAAACTCCCTCCCCCACCCCTCAACAAGTGGCAGTGGGGAGGTATATATATATATATAATTTTAAAATGTATTTTTTTAAAAATATTTTAATATTTTTTCAAAATAAAAATTTCCTTCCACCACCCCCAAGTGGTGAGCTCGCCCCACTTGGGAGGTTGGGGAGGGAAAATTTAAATTTTTCAACAACGATTATTTATTTTAAAATTTTACTTTTAAAAAATATATTTTTATTTTCCCCCCTCCCCAACCCCCAAGTGGCGAGCTCACCACTTGGGAGTGAGGGAGGGAAATTCTCTCTCTCTCTCTCTCTCTCTCTCTCTATATATATATATATATATATATATATATATATATATATATATATACATACATACATACATATATATATATATACATATATATATTTATATATATACATATATATATTTATATATATACATATATATATATATATATATATATCTTTTTGATTCAATGCCTAATATCAAGTTGTAGAACATGCAATTAACACTCTCCCCCCCACCCTCCACCCCCCCCTCTCTCTCTCTCTCTTCTCAATTCAATGCTTAATATCAAATTGTAGAACATGCAATCAACACTAAATGTTGACATCTCTTGTTCTATCTCTCAAATGATTATTAATATCCTCTTTGTGATGGAAAAACTCCAAGGAGAGTTTGTGTTTGCAATAACATTAAGTAAGAGGGGAGAGAGGTAGGGAGAGGAGAGAGGGAGAGGGAGAGAGAGTGGTTGATTAGGGGAGGAGAGATAGAGATAGAGAGAGAAGAGTGTGGAGTGAGGGTTGGGCTAGGCTATGAGGTGGAGGATGAGGGGAGAAGAGAAAGAGGACACGGGTAATAGAGAGAGAGGGCTGGGTTGGGCTAGGAGGAGGAGGATGAGGGGAGAAGAGAAAGAGGACAAGGGTAATAGAGAGAGAGTGGATGTCAAAAAAATCTCTCTCCAAACCCATCCCCGAGAGAGAGAGGGAGAGACTGTAAGGAAGGTAGCACAATAGGGAGAGAGAAAGGGAGGGAGTGGATATCAAAAAACATCTTTGTATTATAGCATGAGGCTTTACAATGGAAATACTAGGCCAAAGACAGGTGTAGAGCAATGTGCCTATGAATTAGATTGAATAACAAAAGTGAGGGGGGGGGGGAGGCCTTTATAAAGGAGGCCAAGAGCTGGCTGACTACACCATGAAGCTGGCTGATGATAACCCACGACTAGCATAAATCCCCACTAGTAAAAACATGAGAGGATATGTGTGCCAATAAAAGACCAAGTTCCCACAACGTGCAAGAGATGCACAAAATTCTTACACCCCCTCTGTAGGTCATAGAGTGCAAAAACAACATGAAGAAGATAAGCTGAAGAAGATGCAACCATGAACACTCCAATACTGCTGCTGCAGATACCAGATACACGACGAAAAAAGCACATGCCAACTTAGCTCCTCGAGACAAAATGCCACCATGAATAGTAAAGAAATCTGCTCGGCTCCAAGTATAGAATTATAAGTGCAGAAACACCACTCCCATCATCCCCCAACAGTAGATGGTGAACACATCATGTCTCAACAAAAGAACTTGAGCAATGAGCTTGGAACTCATACACTCCATAATCTCTGGTATACCAAGCAATAGACTTGGAACACATCCAGTCCGTAGCTCCAATTACCAAAATGAACTTGCCCTGCTAGATATTTTACTTGCTTGGAACTCCGACACATTGGCCCCATGCACCAAAAGTTAGGGCTTGTGACACCCCCTTTCCCACCCATAAGCCTCCTCTGGTTGGAAGCACATAAGGGAAACTCTCTATATAATTACAAAAGCTGATCATCCAAGACCTCCCTAGCTTTTACAGCCTTGGGGGCACTAGAAGTATCACTGGAATTATCAAAGTCATCATCCTGTCTATCATTGTCTTTCTTTGAAATCTTGGCCCTGGCTTTGGCTTTACCTTTGCTCTTGCAATCCTTGGCCAAGCGACCATTCTTTCCACATGAGTAGCAAACTCCGCCCTGTCTATTGCACTACTAGGAGGGAACCTTACCTTCCCTGTAGAGAAACAAGGACAAATTCCTCCTCCAAGACTGGACTCATATCCAACGGCAATAGAAAACCTCCACAAGAATTTCTTTGTGCTATAACAAATGCATGACCTTGTCCACTATGAGGGACCCATACCTTCCTCATAGAATTCCTCCTCTAAGAGGGGACCCATATCCACGACAGTAGCAAAACCTCCGAAAGTAATCCTTTGTGCCATTGATGATCTCAACACTCCACCACCAATCTCCAACACTTCTCAAGCAACAAGAACCACAAGGACCAATCAGCCCCCTCAGAAATCTGAGATAGAGAGTGGCTAGACAGCAATAAAAGAGTCCACAAAAATCCTTTGAGAAACACCCACCGGGAGGGGAGGGAAGATGGGGAAGAAAATGAACAACAAGAGCCACTTGTTGGGATGCACCACAAGCAAGAAACATACCTCTGGCTATTGTCCAAGCTAGAAAAAAAAACAACCCACCAACAATCACCAATATAGCCTCCCCTAGATTGCACCTTGACTCCATGAGGAAATTGCAAGGTAGGAGCACCAAGAGATGAAAATGCTGATGAAGAAGGGACACGGCAATGCAGAAAATGTTGATGCAATAGTGAAAACGCAACCACCTTTAAGTTCCAGAAACGCAGTGCCACGAGGTAGAAAATCACACATGGGCAACCAGGTACCTAGGTGATAGATAGCAAACACAAAGAGGAAAGGACTTAAAAAAAACATTGAAGTAGGAGGCCCAAAAATAATAAAAAACGCTACTGTAAACTCCAAACTCCACTAGAAAACACAGGTGGAAAAAAAAAACAAGTGCGGGACCGCCACTTGAAGCCATTAGAGGGGTGATTTGCAAAAAATGCAGATGGAGGAGAGAGGACATCAAGGCTTCAACGAAATGCAAGAAAGAGGGCAAGAAACCTGGGTGATGCTATCATGGTAAAGTTGCACAATGCGAAAGCAAAACATAGGAGAGAGGGAGATAGGCAAAGAGAGAAATACAATGAACATCTTTGTATTATATCCTGAGGCTTTACCATGGAAATATCAGCCAGAAAATAGGTGTAGAGCAATGTGCATGTGAATTGGATTGAATAACAAGGGAGTGGAGGGAGGCCTTTATAAAGGAGGCCAAGAGCTAGCCAACTACACTATTAAGTTGGCTGAGAGCCCACAACTAGCATAAATCCCCATGACTAGTAAAACCATGAGAAAATATATGTGTGCCAATAAAATACCAAGTTTCCACAACACAAGAGATGCACAAAATTCTCACAAAGCCTTGTCTCTCCATTTTTTTAGGCATAGAGTGAGGTGGTGCAAGTGATTCACCTTCTTTCCAAGCATGCTAAAATCATCCACAAATAGTCTCCTGGTCTTATTAAGTCCATTGCATCATCTTCCTTGGCCTTGGTCTAGGCCAACTTCCTCTTGTCTCTTTCTCTACTTCTGCTAAGTATTTGTTTCTCTTGCGTCTTCTAGAAAGTCGCACTTCAACTTTTTTTAGGGCTTGGGGTCCCTCTTGTATCTTACCAAAGGTAGCAATTTTTTCTAGTTCTTCACCCCAATTCTCAAAAAACTCCTCGTGCACTTTTGTATCCTAGATGTATCTTAGCCACACAATCCATTGACTTTGTAACATGCTCTTATGTCTAGCCCAATAGCGCTTTTGCCTTAACCATTTTCTAATGCACTTTCCTTTTGGTGATGATTCACTATCAGTGCTTGTTGACAACTTTGTTTAATTCACTATCAGTGCTTGTTGACAACTTTGTTTATGACACATCAGTATAACAATCCCAACTCTCATCATTCACAAAAGTCTAGGGACTTTGCTTCATGGAGTCTAAATCCATGTACTTGGTTCCCTAACTAGGGAATGCATTGATCGTAACACATGCATCCATTTTTCACTAATACATACATCATGTTCTCCTCAGTATCCTTATTTGGAGAAATTTTGTACTAAGGTAGTATAGTCAGTGGTGGTGACAAACTCATTTCCAAAGAGGTTACCTTCATAGGTTGAGACTTCCAAGCTTGTAAATACATCTTTAGATGTTGGGCTTCTTTTTGTAAAGAGATTTGGTCTAAGGCCCAATCGTGCACCAAATTGGCCTCACTCATGAAAGATCTGCCAAGTATGGCATCATATGAGTCTGGGTCGCGCAAGAATTTCATTACTGCAAATGTGTGGTGATACCGGAACGAAAAGATTTTCAATTTAGTCAGCTGCAAGACTCCCATGGGTCTTGCCAATTTTCCATTAGCCATTTATACAATAAGGTCAGTTTTTCCCATTTTTCCTAGAATTTCTTTGTGATGATGCTCACCCCTGCTCCACCATCTAGGATTGCAGTTACCTGACATCCGTTATGATAGATAGGAATGGTAGCATTCATGTAATCATTTTTGTAGTGACACCCCAATTGATTAATTGGGATCTGTACGAATTTAGGAGCATTACTCTCGTCCCTTAATTGTTGTGAGATCCTTATGAATTGATTGATAGGGATCTGTATGAATTTAGGAGCATTACTCTCTTCCTTTAATTGTTGTGAGGTTTCAACCTCTGGCTCATGTTCTTTTGTAGCATGTGCTTCTAAAAGTTTCTTGACTTATCTCCACAAGGTAGGATTGTTGGGAAGCAAGAGTCCACTATGCATTTTCACCTCTAATGACAAGAATATAGTCAAGTTGGCTACATCCCATGGTCCATATGCTATCTCACTTTCCCTAACCACATGTTCCATCCCATCTTCAGATCTAGGAGTATACACTTCATCCATTGTTTCAAACATTCTATTCATTAAGTAATCTCCTGACCTACCCATGGAGATAAGTTATTTCTCCTCCCCTTGTTCTCGAAACGGCTCTTGAATGTCCAATTCCCTTTTTTGCCTTATCTCCTTTCAGGGGTATACACTTTGTCAAAGAATTTTACTACTCTTTCTCTTTTTTCACGAATAATCTTTGGAGGAGTTGGTTGTGGTGGCATGACAGGTGGTTGTAAGGACACATCGTGAACTGTATGCATAACCCTATCCTAGCATAGGTCCAATATTAGCATCATGGGGGGTTGGTGATGTTGGGGTAAAGCTAGGGTTAGTCTAGCTACAACAGCATTTGTGCTAGTGGGCTGAGCAACATATCTACACATGGATGTTTCATGGTTTCCCAAGCATGTGTAATGTTCACAACAATAGAGTAATAGTCTAGGTCACAGATGCGGGCATTCAGTGCTTGTATGGTTCTACCAAGGTATGCATTATGATTAAATCTCTAAAAAAACCATCGACGCGGCATCCACATAAAACATGCTAGATTAGGTTGCCTAGAAAATGAATCTTGTATACAGTGTTGTGATTAGTCACCAAGCTATTGACACTGTGGGTCAGCTCAAAGCAAAGTTTCTCCACATCTGATTGGGGAAAAATTGCAAATACGAGAAGTACACTCCCACTGCTGTGTTGCTGCAACAAAATCTTTAATAACCCCTTGAAAGCAGTCACCAATTCCCTTGCCACTCTCCACCTATTTCATCTGCCATCCTTAACAAATCGCTTGGGGTAGCTGTGGTCAAGATTGGAGCTAGCCCATAGGCTAGTTTTGTGGAGTGTATATGTCCTCTCCCTCTTCCCCTTCCCCTTCCTAGATTAGCCTCTCGATGATACTGCTCTCTACTCGAGATCGTGGGAAAGGATGGGATTTATGTATTTAGTGCTTCTCTCCCTTGTTGAGATCTCTCTCTTGTCCTTGTAATAGCATTGTTTATATGTACGCTTTGGTGATCATTTTAATATCCTTTGTTTGATGTCCAGCGCCGCTCACTAATGTGATCACATAGCCCACACGAGCATGCGTCCTACTTGGCAGAGTGCCAAGTCTACACAAGCCATCTCCTAACCATCTAGACAAATTTGGCCACCATCCAATGTCTAAACTGGAAACTACCGAGTGCCCAGGTGCACACCACAATGACGGCTCCTCATATAGGGAGGCCTTACAAAATAGAGCACATCTCACCTGTAGTACATAAGGATTTGAGCAAATGCTTTTCCAACAAAATCTCATGCGTATTTCTCACCAAAGTAAACATATGTAGTATCATCGTTTGTCTCATGGACGGTTTTAACCCCTCCAAGTCATTAATAAAGCTCTCTCTCTCTCTCTCTCTCTCTCTCTCTCTCTCTCTCTCTCAACCATCTTAATACAACCGGATGGCTATGGCTTCACATGAGTCCCCACACAACTCACCATAAAACCTCAATTTTATATAGAGAGCAATTTTTAAATTTTTTGAGAATGTGTTTATTAAGGGCCCAAGATATAACATATGCACACGTGGCATGGCCATGCAAATAGTGGTTGGCCAATTGAGGTATCTGCACATCGCTTTAGGGTCGAGTCTAGCAGAGCCGAGGGAATTCCGCGAGATGCACCAATAGTGACATGGAGGAGCACTATTTGTTTAGATGCCCACCTTGCTATGAGATCCAATGGATATTTCATTCTCTTTCGGGGTGGATTCGAAGACATTAATATATATTTCTTTCTTTCTTTCTCATGCTTAGGTGACACTCGTAAGAGACAGTGTCAACAAGCGCCTCCCAGACCTCCATCACATATTTCTATCATAGCCCCAGAAGAGTAGCTACAAGACCAACCTACATGGACATGTGATCCACAGGCCCAAAGTACACAAGGCGTCACTACTGAGCATGCATGATCGCTTCTGTGAGCCAAATGCCCCAAATCTCAAAGGCATCATCCCTCCACCCTATAGTTGCAGATCCAAAATCTTCAGTGACATGGCGAGCTCCCATCACATAGGAGAGATGTTATGACTACTTTGTGTGCTACTCTCGAGAAGGATGGTATTAGTGTATGACCACACATTGTCACCATGTAGCATCAAATATGTAGCTAATTTCACATGGTTATTCTTTTCCATGGTTAAATATTCATCATGGATACATCGTATTACTTTTTCAGTCTCATAGACCCTCTGGGCTTAATATATCTATCTTTCTTTCTATCTGGGTCATCCCCACAATTGCAACCTTTCTTACGATCTCGTCACCTCACGTGCCAGACCAAACACTGGCTTGTGAATTTAGAGTTACATAAGACCTGTCACATGCGCCTTGGAGTAGGACAAAGGAGCATACCCTCTTAGAGTGCCCTGCATATAATCCCATTTGTGCACACCACCCACATTTTTTACAACAAAGATGACACCCACCTCTTACACAACCAGGAGATACTCTCCAATGCCAAGAAACATTGAAAAGAATCCACACCAAGCCATCTTATCTTTTTACTGAAACATTTGTACCACTCTTGATTGGGTCTCATAGGCCATATTTGGCCTCTAAACACAAATCTCTCTCTCTCTCTCTCTCTCTCTCTCTCAATAAAGAGGTTCAGCAATATATGGAGATACCAAGCAGGCCATGAATCAAACAACCTACATCCCAAAACTTTTACAAAAGGAGTTATTCAACCTATTATGCTCACAAACCTTAAGATCCAAAACATCAAAAGATAACAAAACCAATGCAGCAGTGTGGAAAGACGACATTGAACCTTGTCTTTTCAAAAGGATACAAACCCCACAATGAAGACCATATACGAAAATAATGGTCATGTCACTCCATAGTTGCACCCGGTTCGTGCAGTGCCCTCCAAGTTCGATACAAACGGTTTGGTACGTGCGCAAGCGATTCGATTCAAATCTCAAGCGACCGTTTTTTCTGCCCGTTTTTTTTTGCCATTTTTTTCGCCGTTCCTTTTTTTTTTTTTGCCGTTTTGACCATTTGTTGGGTGTTTTTTGGGGTTGTTCATTGCTTAGCTTTTGCTTGCTTGCTTGCCTTGGCCCTTTGGTTGCCAACTTGCCATTGCTTGAGCCTTGAGCCTCTCCCTATTACTTATATAATAGGGAGAGGCCAACCCCATCCTCACAAGTGCTCATTGCTCAACACTCCCCTCTCTCTTGAGTCCCCTCTAGGCTCTCTCCCTCTTCCTCAAGGCTCAAGCCTCTCTCTTCCTCAACTTTCAAGGCTCTCCCTCTTGAGTCTTCCTCAAGCCTCTCCCTCTTCCTCAAGACTCTCACTCCCTCTCCCTCTTCCTCACGTCATGTGTACATTTGTCTACTTTCATTTTCTATGCAAGTTGCAACATTTTAGACTTTTATGTTTTGGGTAAGTTGTAAGTTGTTTGTAACTTGTAACTTCTCTAAGTTTTGTATCTATATTTATATTTTTTAGTACTTTTTAATGGACTGCACCTCCACCGTATTTTTATTTTCAAAATTTAGCAGTGTGTTACGAGACGTATTGTAACAAATCAAACTTTTCGTACCTGACAACTATGTGTCACTCACAGCATGGGGCTCCAAGATTTAGTCCTATATTGGTTGATCAACAAGATTCATGAGACTTCCATGTATGTTAAACAGCAGTTACATATTAAAGCTTGGTGTGCAACTTACCAGCACCTATCCTTACAGCGTGTTCTTGGATCAGACACCGCCAAAGAAGACTGAAAACCATATGAAATAGCATCTTTGTTGTGTGAATGTTTTTCTAATGGCTGAACTCAAAATACGGGAGATCATAAGACATCACTTTTGAGCACAGTACTTTCACAAATCTTTTCAAGCGTTTGGCTACAGTCCTGTATGGTCAGTTTAAACGTTTTTTGGATACCAAGGTTGCTTGGGCTTCAAATACCCTGCCTTTAAGATGCAGAGGGAGGAATTTAGTAGGATTCTGACATTTATTGTGAAGATCTCAATGAGCTGTACATTGAAGATTGACATGCTTCAGTCATCAAGGGACAAATCAGGATGAACATATTTCACTCTCATGTATTCATACGCCCAATAAAGCATCAGGCAGACACGTGGCCGATCTGAATAATAACTTCATGAAGTGTTCATAGAAAAAAGTGTTGCTGCAGCCTGAAGTTTTCAACAACTTCTCAACCAACTTCATTGAGCCTAAGAAGGGAAGGATTTCATGATGTTAAGCCTTCATTTCTCAGTGTTCATTTACGTGGTCCTGCAATTCTGCTGCATAACTGAATCTTGTTTTGAAATCTATTCGCAAGAAAAAGGAACGTCGACTAAAGTGCAGTATTGCTGTCTCTCTATCACCCTTCAACATGTTTTGTACAGGTATACAAAGGCATTTTCTGGCATTGTATGTCGTCGTTTGACATGATGGGCACACACCACTTCTCACTAGGATGAGCAAGTGCAACCAGCCGTTATTTTCCCTCTCTGATACTGACATGGCCAGAACAAAGCTTGCCAAATTGGATTGTTGAATCATAACAGTATGAGACCAGTGTTATCTTCACAGTTGGTAGTGCTTGATAAGCAATATAAGCAGAAACATTAACTTCCAGTTCTTAAAGACGCTGATGCCTTGCAAATTGGGCACTGGTTTTTCCGTAGAAGCCAGGCCTCAATGCATAAGAAGTGATGGTTGTGACCACACTGTAGTATACCCAGCTCGTTACCTTCTTCAAAGTCCACCTGCACAATATTTTGAGAGGAGAAAGAGAGAGACGGAGACAGAGAAGGGGGGGGGGGGGGAGAGAGAGAGCGAGAGAGAGAGAGAGAGAGAGAGAGAGAGAGAGAGAGAGAAGGCCACAGTCAATACCTTGTGAACAAGTGTGCTCTTACAGCCTTGAAGAGTAATAATATAGTCTTACCTGGCAAATGCTGCACTTGATTTCATTGTCTTCTTGAGTGGAATTGATGGCATTGTTTACAGAGTATACCTTCCTTCTTAAACACCTTGAAATCGTGTCCTTCTCTAAGCCTGTGCATACATTCCCCATGCTTTCCTCTAAAGCAAGGAGGTCCTATAATGCATGCCCATATAATCAATCAGCATATTTTGTTTACACATTGGAGACATACAAAGAAGTGCCTTTGATATGTATATAAAGAGACCAGCACTTAAAAGAATGACTCCTACAAATACAATCAAAACAGAATGACTCCTACAAATACAATCAAACCAGGGTTCCATGGATACCTCATATGACATACTGTCAATATCAAGGCGCAAATCCCTGTACTGATCTTGTGAAGGTATCCCCCCAAGAATCAGGTTGGCCTCCCACATAAAAACTTGCTGTTACACAAACATAATACATCAAAAGAGAGTCAAGGACGTTTTTCCACTTGACACAAAGATTAAAGCTGAGAGGACTCCACCCTATCAACCCAAGGTACACTCATTAGCAAGCTGTAATACCTATATTTTGCTTAAGTTGAAGAATTAATAGCTCAGACCTAGAACCAATGCAAAATTACCTCGGGAAGTCCTCCATACGCAAAGCACTCTTGGTTTTCTTCAAAGGGCTGCAGTGGAAACTGTCGAAAAGATCTGAAAACAGGAGTCTCAGATGAAGATTGTACATGATAACCCTCCTGATACTCTGGAGAAGACGTCGCTCTGCTTAGACTAGGGCTCTGAAGGGTGCTTGCATATGAGTGTAGCATATCAGGATTTGATAAATGCACATCAGGACTGCTCATGTAGGATAAAGGGGATGAGATCACTTCAAGAGATCGCGTGCGATGTGCCATGCTGAATAAGAATGGCACTTGTGTAGCTCTAGAGGCAGAAGATGACCCGGAGAAGACTGATGAGCTCGAGTTAGGACGATCACGCAGAAGGGACCTTGGGGTGCCGCTGGACAACCCGTCAACCCATCGACCGGTTGTGTTCCTTCTATCACCAGCATCCATTGCTCCTGATTCTCTACCATAGAAGCCCAAACCTCTATTGATGTTTCCCACCAGCCTTTGCGGTACCACTTCCTCATTAGAAAAAGACACTACAGAATTAGTTTCACAAGAATCTGAAGGAGTTCTAGAAATTTCCTGGTCTCCTCTACTGTGCCCATTGTTAGATGTTTGCAAAGAGCTATTGACTCGGGACAGCATATTACTTGAGACCAAAGCATCTGAATTTATGACCGTTGGCCTCATTAAGCACCAGTTGCGTGCCCGGAAAGACGATGCTGGATCTCTTGTTGATCCTGCAGGTGATTGATCTACATCCGCAGCCCCTCCTTTTTCACAAAATAAGCCTCCAAGTCCATGCCATAGGCTTCTATGGACCATAGACCCTGCACTGCTCATCAGTGCATTTTTGCTGTTCCTTAATCCACTAAGAGTCTCACTCCTATGCTTGATATTATGAGCTGATCGATGTTTGTCAAGTGGCACAGTGGTTGTAGAGGTCACAGAGGGAAGCACATCACAAGAAGAAATGCAGCTGAGCTTTCTTAAACAATGCCTGCTTTTTCTGAATCTCATACCATAGCCTGAGAACATGCTTCCTTTGCTAGGAAGTTTTTTTGTGCTGGCAATGACTCTGCCAAAGCAGCTGGGACAGCCAGATGCAGCCTGTCCAGGACCTTCAAGGGGTGCCCCTTCAAGGGGTGCCCCTTCAAATTCTGTTTCTGCACCATTTCTACCAAGGCTTGTGTTGGTTCCAGAGATTTCAAGAGAGTTTTCCACAAATGTAGATCCTCCAACCATGCTGACAATGGAGAGTTTATCTTTGCTCCTCTCAATTGAACTTCCTGTTAGAGTCCATATCTTCCTGACATCTGAAGAGAGGGATCCAGTAATTCTAACTTGCTTCAACTGACTAAACCTGGCATCCAAGTGTGGAAGTCACATAATTTTGCCTTCCCTCTTCTAAAGTGGAAAGCTTGGATTCCAAATCTTCTTAAGAGGATACTGTGGTGGAATGGGTACATCCGAAAGCCTATATTCTCCCTGCTCCTGCATCCACAACCAACACGAATCCAAAGGACTAAGAGGCACCTTGAAAAAGCTTCAAAAACAAACTCCATACCAATTCAACCGCTCACAGCCATCTCTGCTGAACTTTTACTTGAAAAGTGTTAAGCATCAGACAGTTAATTGGGATGAACAACGCTTTGAAGTCAGTCTGAATCACTCAAAACATCTCCAAGACTTCACATTACTTCAATAAGTCCATTAAATAACATGCAAATGAACTCTAATCCAAAGCATATACAAAATGGACATCTTGTTCTTATTGTATTCCTCTTAAGAAACATGCAATCATTTTTCTATTATACAACAAAAAACATAAACATTCCCACCAAACACATGACACACCTGCCAAGTAATATAGGCACAAAATCAACCAGTACCCGTACTGTCAACCACACTGTTCAACCCAGCCCAGAGGCCCATCTTCCTTTGAAACAGCCAATCAAGCATTTCACAACACAACCTGCTCGACCTGTCCCTCTCAATTCTGTTGCACCATTTTCTTTCCATTGGCATACTCGTCTCTCAGCCTGTCCAGCTCCTGCAACCAGCTCTTTGGGTCTCTTTACAATCATGAATTAGCCCTCTTTTCGTACCATGATCTCGGTGCTATACATCAACAGACATAACACCTTGAACATCACCATCAAAATAATCAAATGTTAGTATAAGTGCACCTGCCACCCCTTGAGTATCATCATCAGTACCAACAACAGCCACATCAATAGCATAAGAAGAGGTACCAACATCAAACATCAACAATACCAACTGGAATAACATCTCTCGTAACATCATTTGCATTGGTCATCCAACAACCACGCAACCACCCAAAACCACCTCTCAACTCCAATGCAAAGTGCAACCACTCAAGTGCCATGAAAGAGGAAAAAGCACCCAAATCTACACCATTCAAGTTATGTGGCACTGGGTAAAGGTGTGCACATGACATCACCTCCTGCTAAACTTGGAGCTGGGGTGCACATGATGCGCCTTTGCTTAGTGCTATCGATTCGATTGCAGACTGGATCTCCCATATGGTGTCTCCACCACTATCTCCTCGGGAACTGCAGGCAATGGAACTAGCCCCCTTGCCTCTGGAAGCTCTATTGGCATGGTAGACTCCATGAAAACCTCAAAAACTGGAGTACTTATCTTCTCCTCCTCGTTAATGGACTCAGAGATAATTGTGGGAACCTCGGAACCTCAATGGCTACGATGATCTTGGGAACTCGCATGGAATCTGGAACCATTTGTGGCTTTTTCAAGCTCAGCAAGGCTAAACACTCATTCAGTCCCATATGAAGGTGTACAGGTCTGTCACGTGCACACCCATCAGGTGTACAAGTGGCATGGCATCATCAAGCATTAATCAGGACCTTTAAAACATTATTTAGGCATTTTCAGCATATGCAAACATATGTTTGGGACTGTTTTCAGTACCAACATCAGTACATTAGCCATTTCAGCACATAAAGGCATTTAGAGCATTTATGGCATGTAGTCGGGGCTGTCATGATCAGCCGACAGCACCTCTACAGCAGCCGACAGCATCCATAAGCATTTATGGCATTTATTGCAAGTCGTGAGCATCTAGGAGCTGGCCGACAGCAGCAAGGCTGGCCGACCAGCAGCATCTCACCATATATATAGAAGCGCATTATTCTTCAGCAGTTAGGCACCTTTCCCTTCACCGTTTCCACCTTGGGAGCATAGGGAGTCTCCAGCATCAGCATATATTCAGCACTAAGGCAGTTTCCAGCACATCATCATCATCAAGCATTAGATTCAGTCCATCATCTCAGCTTCTCTTCAGCGTTTCCTTCCCAGGAGACAAGGGAAGTCAACGGGACAGCAGTTCACTCAGCATATAGTCATCATAGGCAGCATATTCAATCCATGATCTCATCTCTCCTCAGCATTTCTCATCCATGGAGCAAGGGAGAAGCAGATCAGCAGTTTAGCCAGCATATTCAGCACATAGTTCATCATTCCTACCTCCTAGATAGAGGGAAGCCGGCATCGAAGGGTGGACCTCAGCATTGGAGCAGGGAACAGTCCTTAGCATCAGCATTCACCATATCCCTCTCATCGCGAGAAGAATCTTCATCTAGAACAGCATCATAGATCTATTTAGATCTCATTGTAACCCATTCATCTAGTATTGCTGCATTGCATTGCATTGACAGTATTTGTCTATCTCTTAAGCATCATTAGGTGAAGTTTAGTTAGCCTAAGGTTGTGATTACTACGATCAATCTCTCACATGTCACATTGGTATCAGAGCGTTACAGGGTAACCAGCCTTAGATCATTTTCATTCCATCATTCATTCAGTCAATCATCATGTTAAGTGCTTCCGCACAGTTAAACCCAGTTCTCAAAATCTTGCAGGCCATCCTTAGGGATTTCCCCTTAGGCATGCATTAATAACCCATCCATCTGCATTCTTGCACAGCATATAGGGTTGCACATGGCTTGCATGACAGTCATCATAGCAGTCAGTCTTGCATCTGCAAGGCATACATGTTTTGCCCATGAGTTCTCCGGGGAAGAATGACATCCATCATCAAAGGAGTAAATAAAGTTTTGGACTTCGACTGGCAGCAGTACGGAGTTCTCTTCCACATAAGAAGACGGAAGTTTGCTCCAACATCGCCTTAGGAGGTTCAGAGGAGGTTCAGGAACGACGGAGATGGTGGGTGAAGGGATTCCACAGACAGGTCAAGGGTGACTCAGGTATTTCCAAGCAGTTTTAGCAACATTTGCCATTCAATTCCCGCAGTAGCCAAGTCTATGGCTCAAAGGATTCAACTCCTACAGTCGACCTCAATCCCGACAAAAGAAGTCAGAAGGGGCCAGTGTTTCAGTGGAGAAGGATCACCAGAGGAGTCCAAAGGTTGCTAGGTATACCACCTAGCAACAGTTTACCAGAGGGGAATGTCACGTGCACACCCATCAGGTGTACAAGTGGCATGGCATCATCAAGCATTAATCAGGACATTTAAAACATTATTCAGGCATTTTCAGCATATGCAAACATATGTACAAGTGGCATGGCATCATCAAGCATTAATTAGGACATTTAAAACATTATTCAGGCATTTTCAGCATATGCAAACATATGTCTGGGGCTGTTTTCAGTACCAACATCAGTACATTAACCATCTTCAGCACATAAAGGCATTTAGAGCATTTACGGCATGTAGTTGGGGCTGTTATGATCAGCCGACAGCACCTCTACAGCAGCCGACAGCATCCATAAGCATTTATGGCATTTATGGCAAGTCCTGAGCATCTAGGAGCTGGCCGACAGCAGCAAGGCTGGCCGACCAGCAGCATCTCACCATATATATAGAAGCGCATTATTCTTCAGCAGTTCGGCACCTTTCCCTTCAGCGTTTCCACCTTGGGAGCATAGGGAGTCTCCAGCATCAACATATATTCAGCACTAAGGCAGTTTCCAGCACATCATCATCATCAAGCATCAGATTCAGTCCATCATCTCAGCTTCTCTTCAGCGTTTCCTTCCCAAGAGACAAGGAAAGTCAACGGGACAGCAGTTTACTCAGCATATAGTCACCATAGGCAGCATATTCAGTCCATGATCTCATCTCTCCTCAGCATTTCTCATCCATGGAGCAAGGGAGAAGCAGATCAGCAGTTTAGCCAGCATATTCAGCACATAGTTCATCATTCCTACCTCCTAGATAGAGGGAAGCCGGCATGGACCTCAGCATTGGAGTAGGGAACAGTCCTCAGCATCAGCATTCACCATATCCCACTCATCCCGAGAAAGAGAAGGATCTTCATCTAGGACAGCATCATAGATCTATTTAGATCTCATTGTAACCCATTCATCTAGTATAGCTGCATTGTCTATCTCTTAAGCATCATTAGGTGAAGTTTAGGTAGCCTAAGGTTGTGACTACTACGATCAATATCTCACATGTCATGGCCCTGTGAAAATGGAACAGCACAAGTGTGGGCATGGTCGTTGCAGAGTCAGAATATTGAATGATTCACATGGGGGGTGCCCGGACAGAGTTAAAGGTGTGTGGACATCCCTAGGTGTGAAGGGGGGGAACTAGAACATTAAACTTTTAATGTTTATTAAAGTTGCCCCTAGGCCTTAGTGGCCCCTAGGGACTTTTAAAGTTTGGGGCCCTAGGATTATTATGGAGAGGGGGCCACTCCACTTTTGGAGTGCTGCTTCTCTCTCCTCCCTCTCTCTCTTCTTTTTGGAAAAAAGTGTCGTGGAGGATTGATGCGCTTGTGTTCATGCGTGGAAAAGCAAGGAAGGGAGCAAGTCGACTGCAGATTTTCTGATTGCTGCTGTTTTCTCTATGCAAACTAGCCGTACAGCCTTGTACGGACAGGCTGCAGGTTCTCTCTTGGTACAGGTTACGCACAAGAGCTGCTGCGGGCCTATCTCTCTGCTGGACAGGCTGCGCACAAGCTCTGTACAGGCTGTGCAGACAAGTATACTGCAGGTACAGCACTGTACGACTACCGTACAGTGTACGGACAGTTCAGGTACAGCTGTACTGTTGGCGGCGCTGGACTGAACTGCAGTAGGCGGCGCTGGACAGGTCTGGCTGCGCAGGTTCAGGCGAGTACAAGTGTAGACAGCAGGCAGCGTTTGCAAGGATAGCACCTGGCACGTATCCCGAGGTAGTACAGACGGGTACGGGGCTGTTTTTCATGACTGTACAATCAAAGACAGCATAGAAGTGAACACAAGGAGGAGGGTACAGACAAGTACGTGCATGCGTGTGAAGCAGGGTTGTGGAAACAAGTGCCTGCAAGTACAGATTGGTACCGTTGCTTCCTCCAGTGCAAAAACTCGGGCTGATTTTGGTAAGCTCCGCATCTGTTCATCTATCTCTCTTTCTACTGCTTGATGTCTATTGTTGCAGATTTGAGTTGTCTGGCCCCTTGTGAGAGGAGGGGTATGGCAGATTGACAAGGGTTGAGACAGAGTTTGGACAGTACATGTTGAATCATGTACTTGAGTTATGCCCGATGTATGCTCATGGCTGCCCTGCTTAGTGGTCTTGGCTGATCAGAGGGAGGCACAGTTTTTTATTTGGAGACACAGATCTGTGTGCATAGATCCTCTGTGCTAAGAGGTATTGTGGGCCGTCAGATTGGACATACAGGTGTAATCTCTTGGCTGATTTTAGTTGTACTCAGCCATTCATATTTTTAGAATTGAATAAAGAAATACCGCAAGGGGCGCCAAGCTTTGGGGCCAACAGGTGTCACCTTGTTTTCAGATTTGGGCACTCTAGCTCCAATCTGTTTTGTTTTCACATCTAGACTACAAGTGGACGGGTGACTGCTAGTCTACCGCACTCTGGTTTCTATTAGAGGCCGGTTTCAGTGTTCTGGTGCCGAGACCAATCATCAACTTTCTGAAGGGGGTGAGCTCGTGGTTGCTTTGAAGAAAGCCATCGCTGAAAATTCAGCAAACATGTCTGATACAGAGGATGAGTACTTCTATCATGAAGAAGAAGAGCAAGAGACTTCTCCTGAGAGAGATGTATCTGAGGATATTTTTGCAGGAGAACAGGCTGCAGATGTTGAGCCTTATGAGGATGTAACACAGCCAGAAGATGTGCATGGTAAAGAGGATGATGATGCTCGGTTCAAAGATCGTTTGGCTAGTGTTATGGATACTTTTATGCAGCTCACACAGAGTGAGAGATTTGCTGAATTTATGAGATCCCGTACAGAGCCCGAGAAAAAGAAGAAGAAGGTTCGTTCTAAGAATCTTCCACAGAGTCATAGTGGTGCCTCCCACAGGAACCATCTTTTGGCCAGTTTCCGAACATGCAGCATGCTTATGGTGCAAACTCTCAGAGTTCCTTCTATGGACAGCCACCCATTCCTCATCAGAACATGCATCCAGGTTATTTTGGTGGTGGCTCGGTGTTCCAATCTATGACTGGGGGTTACCCTCAGGGAGGCATGGGTATGCATGGGCCTTTTGGAGCTAATTTTCAGCTTGGTATGCAGGGGAATATGTATGGTGGTATGCAGTCCGGTATGCAAGGAAATATGTTTGGAGGCATGCAACTTGGGATGCAAGGCAATATGTTTGGTGGCATGCAGCCAGGTATGCATAATGGAATGTTTCGAAACATGGCTGGAATGTATGGTATGCCTGGTGTGGGAATGGGAAATGTTGACCCAATGATGGGCATGAATGTTGGGGGCAGCAATCTTGTGAAGCCGCTTCCATATGATAATCTAACGCCTATGGGAAAGGCTAAGGATTACAAGGAAGGGGGAGCTGCATTGAAGTTTGATACATTCAGTGGGGCCAAGGATAAACTTAAAGCACTTACCTTTTTACAGCAGTTTGATGCTGCTTTTTCTGGTGGGAATTACACAGAGTCCTCTAAGGTGAGGAAAGCTGCCACTTTTCTCAAGGGCAATGCTTTGAAGTGGTGGTCTACTCTTCTTTTGCAAGGCATAGCACCCACTACATGGGTCCAGTTTAAACAGGTTTTCTCTTCCGTATGGCTCACATCTACATTTGAGGTGGATGTTATGACCGCATGGCACAAATTGGATGCTTCAAAGTGTGATAGTTTGAAGGATTATAACAAAAAGTTTTGGGAAGCTTTACTCCCAGTGACTTCTTATCGTGCAGTGCCATTGTCGGAGCAGGTAGAGAAGTATTGTTGTGGGCTGCGATACGAGATTATTGTATAAAGACAAGAGTAACGAACATGTCACAGATGATTGAAAATGCTATGACAGCTAATGCGTTACTCACTGGTGGTTCATCTGGGTTTAAAGGCAGTAAGAAATTAAGCAAGAAAGTTGAAAAATTTGGGCATGCTTCTCGTGATGCTAAAGGGTCTTCAGAGACGAAGTATAAGAAGTTGCCAATGCCCAAGAGGACTTCTGAGGAAAGACAGGCTTTGTCACGTGCACACCAGTCAGGTGTACAGTGACATGGCATCATTCTAGCATCATTTTATCATCATAGACATCATCAGGTATTTTACTGGCATTTATGCAATTTAATAGGCATTTTCCAGGCATTTATGGGGCAGCCGACAGCAAGTTGTGGACATGACATCTGGCCGACTGCATTAGTGCTGGCCGACCAGCAGCATGTTGGCATATATATACAGGCACATCTCCATTCAGTTATGGAGGGGCTCATCAGTGAAGCGCATCCTCATCTGGATCATCTTGCGTTTCAGCCCATCATCATCAGCAGCATAATCAGCAAACGCAGCCTCCTCTAGATCATCATGCGTTTCAGCATATCATCATCAGCAGCATTCAGTTAACGCATCTCCATCAGCATTCAGTTAACGCATCTCCATCAGCATCACCCTCAGCAAACGCAGCAACATTCAGTTCAGATTCAGCTATCAGGTCTGCGTTTCATTATTCTATCAGCATTCAGCATCTGTTCCCAAAGCCTCCCTTCAGTGTTTCCTTCCAGGAGACAAGGGAAAGAGTGGACAGCAGTTCATCCCGCATATTCACCATATAGGCAGCATATTCAGCAGTACAGATCCATTTGGATCTCATTGTAACATCATTCATTCATCTAATATAGCTGCATTGCATTGACACCTATCTGTCTAGTTTAGTAAGACTAAGGTTGTGATTACTACAGTCATAAGCTCTCCCATGTCACAGGCTTTAAGAGATGCTCATAAGTGTTTTTACTATACTGAAGAGGGGCATATGTCATTCAATTGTCCCAAAAGAAAGTCCCAAAAGGACTCTGACAATAAAGGAGAGCCCAAGCCAAAGAAACAAAAGCCTTCTGCAGGCTTAGTTCCTGATCTTGTGGGGGAACAGCCAGGTGGTGAAGCTACAGAGTTGTGCAGGGCATGGGGCAAAGTGAGAGATCAGAATGCCTTGATCTTCTTTGACACAGGTACTAGAGCCAACTTCATTTCACCAGATTTGGCTGGCCGATTGGGGATTCGCGCAGAGGAGATGGGGCCGTTACATGAGGCTAATATGGCTTGTCCAGGGTATGCAGAACCCGTTACTCCTATCATTGGGAAGCTTCGGCTTCATTTGCATGGTTATGTGGACAGCGAAGAGTTCATCATGCCTTTGGATGGCTGTGATGTTTTGTTGGGGATGCCATGGTGCCACAGGGTACATGCGGTGGTGGATACTTACAATAGGAAAATCACTGTGACTCATAGAGGGAAAGAACATGTATTGGATGTAAAACTCAAAGGGGAATCTGTTCCTATTGTATCCGCTTCGGTGATTTCATCAGTAATGAAAAAGCATCTTTCCGCGTACTTGATTTATGTAGAGGATGCACAGGATGATGAGTCTAAGTCTAATTTGTCTATGTTAGATAAGGACAGGACTGATTTTTTATGTGGGTTTCAAGACTGTTTTTCCGAGTCATTGCCAGGAGAACTTCCTCCTGAGAGGCCAGAAGATCATGCCATTGATCTGATTCCTGGTAGTACTCCATCGAATAGACCGCCGTACCGTGTTAGTGCAGCCCAACAAGAAGAGATTATGAGTCAGGTGCAGGAGCTTTTGAATAAAGGGTTGATACAGCCTAGCTCATCACCCTTTTGCTCACCTGTGCTCTTAGTGCAGAAGAAGGATGGTTCTTGGCGCATGTGTATTGATTACAAGGCGCTGAACAAGAATACCATCAAGAATCGATTCCCCATACCGAGGATCGATGACATCTTGGACCACTTACAGGGCTCCACAGTCTTTAGTCGTATTGACTTGAAAAGCGGGTATCATCAGATACGCATTAGACCCGAGGATGTGCATAAGACAGCATTCCGAACCACGTTTGGGTTGTATGAGTTCTTGGTTATGCTCTTTGGTTTGACAAATGCGCCTATCACATTTAACAGAATGATGGACAAGATTTTCAGGCCTCATAGAGAGTTTGTGGGCACATTCTTTGATGATATGATTGTACATTCACAAACTGAGGAAGAGCATAGAAGGCATTTGGCCATTGTGTTTGCAGAACTTAGAAACCATAGGTTGGTGGTTAATGGCAAGAAGAGTGAGTTCTTTTTGCAAGAGATACATTTCTTGGGACATAGTGTCTGCGCATGGAGTCCGTATGGATCCAGCAAAGGTGGAAGCAATACTTAATTGGCCAGCTTTGAGGACCGTGCATGATGTACGCAGTTTTCTAGGATTGTGTTCCTATTACAGGCGATACATACGGCACTTTGCTGAAATTTCGCCTCTTCATGCTTTGACGAAGAAGGCAACTCCGTTTAGATGGGCTGATTGGGAAATTACAGCATTCAAAAAGCTCAAAGAAAAGCTTACTTCGGACCCAGTATTGGTGTTACCGGATCTCCGAAAGGCTTTTGTTGTCCAGTGTGATGCATGTGGAAGTAGCATTCGTGCAGTTCTCATGCAAGAGGGACATGTGATAGCCTATGAGAGTAGAGTTTTGCAAGATGCTGAGAAGCATTTACAGGTTTATGAGAAAGAGATGTTGGCTGTAATTCACGCTCTTTCTACATGGAAACACTACTTGCTTGGGGCTGATTTTACTGTACAGACAGATCATCAAACCTTGCGTTACTTCCTCACGCAAACTAAGCTTTCAGAGAAGCATATGCGTTGGGCAAACTTTTTGTCAATGTTTCACTTCCAGATTGTGCATGTGGAAGGCAAAAAGAATGTAGTGGCAGATGCTTTGTCACGCAAGCCATAGGTCTCTGCAGTTTCACTTGCTTATCATCATGAGCTTGATGAAATGAAAGAGCAGTATGTCCATGATGAGGATTTTGAAAGGTTGTATCCGAATGAACCTGCGGTAGTAAGAGCATAATCCAAGAAAACTACGGATCTCATGCACCGAACTCAATTCGGGCCAATTCCGAATTGCATCAATCTTTGCAGTATCCATCCGCACCCCATCTTTGGACACAATATGCCCAAGATAATGTATCTGTGACAAGAAGAACTTACTCTTCTTTGCATTTATGAAGAGTTTATGCTTATGGAGCTCTTCAAAAACAATAGTCAAATGAGCTTTATGCTCTTCTTCGGTCTTCGAGAAGACTAGGATGTCATCAAAGAAGACACCTGTAAATTTCATATACCCACGGAATATGCGATCCATCATTCTATTGAATGTAGCCGGGGCATTTGTAAGACCAAAAGGCATAACAAGATACTCATAAAGCCCAAATGCTGTCCTGAAAGCAGTTTTGTGTACATCTTCAGACACTACACGCACTTGATGATACCCACTCTTGAGATCAATTTGGCTAAAGCATGCCGATCCATCCAACTTGTCAAGGATGTCGTCTATGCGTGGAATCGAAAACCGATTCTTGATGGTAAGCTTATTCAAAGCTCTATAATCCACACACATACGAAAGGATCCATCCTTCTTTTGAACCAAGAGGACGGGTGAACAATATGGGAAAGAGCTTGGCTGAACCAAACTCTTCTCAAGAAACTCATTCGCTTGGTTCATGATCTCCTCTTTTTGGGATGCACTTATACGATAGGCTGGCCTATTAGGTGGTGAGCTACCCGGCACAAGATCAATGCGATGATCTTCCGGTCGTATAGGTGGTAACTCATTTGGTAACTCATCAGCTGTGACATGTGAGAGCTTATGACCGTCGTAATCACAACCTTAGTCTAACTAAACTGCACTTAATGATGTTTAAGAGATAGACAGATATGTGTCAATGCAATGCAGCTATATTAGATGAATGAATGCGGTTACAATGAGATCCAAATGGATCTATACTGCTGAATATGCTGCCTATATGCTGAATATGCGGGATGAACTGCTGTCCACTCTTTCCCTTGTCTCCTGGGAAGGAAACGCTGAAGGGAGGCTTTGGAACAGATGCTGAATGCTAATGGGATGATGAAACGCAGACCTGATGGGCTGATGGTGATGAGGCTGAGGATGATGCGTTTGCTGATTATGCTGCTCCCAATGCTTCCTGGAGGAGATGCGTTGGAGAACACACTGCTGAATGCTGCTATGATCAACCTGAATGGCTGAATGGAGAGGCGCCTGAATATATATGCATGAATGCTGCTGGTCGGCCAGCATAAGGGCTGTCGGCCAGATGCAATGTCCAAGACTGCTGTCGACTGCCCCATAAATGCCTGAAAAATACCTATTAAATTGCATAAATGCCAGTAAAATACCTGAATAATGCCTGATGACTACTGATGAGGCTAATGATGCCATAGAATGATGCCATGTCACTGTACACCTGACTGGTGTGCACGTGACATCAGCAAAACAATCATTGTGCTCTTGCAAAAATTTCAGCCTATCATAACGAAGAGTGTTTACATGTACATTATTAATCAACATGATCTCGTACAAAAATCAAGTACGCAAAAACACTCTTTTCATTACTTTCTTAATTTGTACATGAGATACAAGGGGAATGGTATCACCCTCTTCACCAGCATCAATTACATGTTCTCGGCCTTTATGCATGAAGGTGATCCTGTTGGTCTTGTAAGCCTTGCACGGATCAATACGTGTGCCAAGGCTTTCCAAGCAATACATCACAGCCATTCAAAGGCGCCACAAGAAAATCCTCATGATCCACATAGCCTTGAATGTGTATGCGCAACTTGCCAAAAATAGGCATGACTTGCACTTCTCTACCAACAAAGGCAGCCCCTGCTTCAATTTGAGGACCCATGTCCTCCACTTCAATACCCAAAGCAACTGCCATCTGTGTGGATATGAAATTTTCAGATGCACAATCATCAAACATGAACAAAGCGGGCTGATCTTTGAGCTGTCCCCAAGCTTTACATACAACCCTATCTTTGCTATCATGTGATAGTGTTGCCCTGCACATTCGGAACCATATGCACATTAGGCTTTGATGCATTTGCATTATCACGCTTCTTCTTTTTTGGGCATGCCTTTGCAATATGCTCGGTGCTACCACAAGTAAAGCATTTCCCCTCACTCATATATTGCTTTTTCTGTTCTGGAGTGAGACCATAGTCTCTCAGTTTGAAGGGACGCTTCTTGGTAGTGTTATTTTGAACCTTTGTACCATTTTTATCTTGGTTTTGGTCCTTTTTAGGTGGCTGTCCATCATTTTGCAGGTTTTGGACAACCCTCTCTTTGCCTTTGAAATGAGGGTTTAGCCTTATTGGATCGACTCAATTTGAGTTCCAATTGCTCGGTGGCGGTGGCGGCTACGATTAATTGGTGTAAGGTATGACCAGGATACATTTGTAATCCCGCTTTGTACATGGGTTGCAATCCCGATTGAAACCTTCTCTTCCTTTCCGCCTCGGTGACATGCATAAATGGAGACACCTCCAAAAGCACTTTCCAAAACTTTTGTACATATGCATTTACCAATTCCCCCTCATTTTGCTTTACCCAATCCCACTTCATTGTTATCTCATTCAATGCATTGGGAGGCAAGAATTGAGCATAGAACCTCTCCTTGAACTCTTCCCATGATCTAATAGGATTCAAAAGAGCTTCTCCGTGAGCCACCAATGGGCAGCAGTGCCTTTCATGAACATGCTTACATGCCGGATCATGGATTTCTGAGTGAAATCCTCATCACTGAAAGCAATATCAAACTGGGCAATAAAAGCAAGTACCTTTGATGCATCATATTCCCCATGATATGCGTCAAACTTCACAGATTTGTCTCCGGCTTTGAAGTCACGAGACTTTGATGCATGTGTGTGCATCTCAACATGTTTTCCCCCATGTTTGTTCATTGGGACAGCCCCTGTGACTGGCATCATTTTTGGACCAAAAGGTGATGCATAAGGCATAGATACATGTGCCCTGTAAGCATGAGGCATGGCTGGCCCCTCAACATGCATTGATACATTTTCAGCCATAACTTCTCCCTCATGGGCACACTCGAAGGCATGAGTGGCATGAGAGATACGCGGAATACCTGCACCAACAGAAAATTGCAGCCCATGATGCATGTGTTGTGCATGCACATTTTCAGCCGACAATGGCATTTGACATACATTTTGACCACTGCCATAAACATTGTATCCTTCACGGGCTACATAAGGTATTCCTGCATGGCGTGAAGTCACTGATTGTTCCTCTCCCATAGCATGGAGATTCATCCTCTTAGACATAAGTTCTTGTTCGGGCACTTGTGGGGATTCCAAGACGTGTGGGATGGTTGCCTTTTCTGCATAGGCATCCTCGGTACGAGCCAAGTATGCACGTGCTGCATCCCTCGGTTGCATGTGCAACTCTTGAGCAATCATTGCCATTGCATGATCCATATAAGATTCAGCTTTCTTGGCCTTCAAACGATCATGTACCAATGGATCCTCGCCGCGGTAGAGATTCAATTCTTCTTGTTGTGCATGGAGAAGAGCCTGCATACGAGTAAGTTCAGCCCTCAAGACTATGGACTCTTCTTCCTACATCTTCTCTTTGCCACGGGACGGCTGTCCCACATATTCATGTTCCCTATTGTGCACCACACGAGTTTGCTCATCCTGTAAAGCATTGGAGGCACGCATTTCATTGTCCCTGCCTCTTGTATTACCATCTCCAACATTCATTATATGGCTGTCCATAATGTTCTAAGTTTAGAGATAGCTAGTGTTCACGGTGATCGTCTCTCACGATAGAAGTGAAAGAGAACCGTATGCTCTGATACCAATGTAACTTGGTTGAACACAATGCTAATCAATACACTTAAATACACTAAGATTTGATGGACACTTGTTCAAATACAAGAAGTAAATTGCTGAATTGACAAGAGACACACAATGAGCCGGAACGGCCGACCCCTCCCTCAAATAAAGTATATTGATCTTGGAAGAATCATGTACATAGTGTCATGGGCATTTCTGACCAGATTTCCATACCAATGCATATGAATACAGTATTGCAAACAAGTGGTTGTTGATGTAGACTTGCAACCCACACTACCCTCTCAAGTGCCCATGTTCCCTACCATCTGCTCTCTATTGTTCCACCAACACATGGTAGCAACAATCTGCAAGAGAGCATGTAGGACAAGAGAACACTACACAGGGTATGTGATCTTGTAATCCGGTTCCTCCCTCCTGCTACTTGCTCCCATATTTAAGCATAAAAGCTTACCAATAGCAAGTAGAGTCCATGACAGCAGAAGTCTTCGCGATGGAAGTCCTTGGAGTGTTGAGATCTTTGATTTGTCGCCTTTCTTCACGACAAAAGTCTTCAAGAGGATGAAGGGAACCTTGGGAAAGCTTCCCCTATGATTCAACTTGAGAAAGGAAGGCTGAAATTAGGGTTTTCAACAAAAAGACCAAAAATTACAGCAAAAATGAGAGCTGTTTTGCTGAATTTCAATCATTGGGAGTGAGTAGGAGAGTGATTAGCACTTGGAAACACTCTTGGAAGCTTGGAAAACACCCTAGCAAGTTGAGTATGGCTATGGAGAGCTTGGAAATGGAGAGAAATGATGGAAAAACAGAGTTTTCAGCCTCCAAAAATCTTCATGAAGAGAAAACACGAATTTTCTCTTAATAAGTAAGTGAATTGGAGTCCAATCAGGTGAAGGGACATGGAGAGATGCCCATTTATGAGTAAAAGGGGAGGATCAGGTCCTGGACATTGAGCCTTTTCCGCCTCGGGACTTCAATGAGTGTGAACTTGGAAGCGGTCATAATTTATAAGTGACTTTTGGGCACCCAAACTTTAATGAAGTGGGAACGTACTCACTTATAAATATTGGCTAAGTCCTAAGGGCTATTTGAGCCTAGATTGGGTAATACTTACCACCTGTTCACATGCCACACAACCATGTCAGCAGACAGTTTCACACGCACGGTTCACGGGCGGACGTCCCCTTACCCGGAACTACACATTGGTCAAGCAAGCATGAAAACAGCATGCAATTTCAATTGCAAGCAAGCACATAAAGATGCTATGCAATGCAGCATTGGTATGGACAATCCCCGTTCATGAGACTATACCAAAATAGACATGCTCCAGGCAAGTACACGAGATACCAGACCCAATGGAACACCAATCCACCAAGCATTTCCGGGCATGTACACGGAGACACAAGTCCCAATGGAAAGCCAAGTCTACAGTATCACATGAGTGGCATCAATCCCCGGAATAAACAACTGCCATGGACACCAGTCCAATGTACATACATGATAAGAAAGCACGGGTGGACCAATTGGGTGGCCAAATGGTGATAGGAAGAATGACATCCATCATCAAAAGAGTAAATAAAGTCTTGGGCTTCGACTGGCAGTAGCAGGGGGTTCTCTTCCACATAAGAAGACGGAAGTTTGCTCCAACATCGCCTTAGGAGGTTCACAGGAGGTTCAGGAACAACGGAGATGGTGGGTGAAAGGATTCCACAGAAAGGTAAGGGGTGACTCAGGTGTTTCCAAGCAGTTTTAGTAGCATTTGCCATTCAATTCCCGCGGTAGACAAGTCTATGGCTCAAAGGATTCACAACTCCTACAGTCGACCTCAATCCCGGCAGAAGAAGTCAAAAGGGGGCAGTGGTTCAGTGGAGAAGGATCACCAGAGGAGTCCAAAGGTTGCCAGGTATACCACCTAGCAACAGTTTAGCAGAGGGGAATGTCACGTGCACACCCATCAGGTGTACAAGTGGCATGACATCATCAAGCATTAATCAAGACATTTAAAACATTATTCAGGCATTTTCAGCATATGCAAACATATGTTTGGGGCTGTTTTCAGTACCAACATCAGTACATTAGCCATCTTCAGCACATAAAGGCATTTAGGGCATTTATGGCATGTAGTTGGGGCTGTTATGATCAGCCGACAGCACCTCTACAGCAGCCGACAGCATCCATAAGCATTTATGGTATTTATTGCAAGTCCTGAGCATCTAAGAGCTGGCCGACCAGCAGCATCTCACCATATATATAGAAGCGCATTATTCTTCGGCAGTTAGGCACTTTTCCCTTCAGCATTTCCTTGCCAGAAGACAAGGGAAGTCAACGGGACAACAGTTCACTCAGCATATAGTCATCATAGGCAGCATATTCAGTCCATGATCTCATCTCTCCTCAACATTTCTCATCCATGGAGCAAGGGAGAAGCAGATCAGCATAGATGCATAGATCTTCTTCAGAGTTAGAGTGGATTTGGAGACCGGGCCGGGTATTTAGTGAAAAGGTTGCCAAAGTAGGAAGGATGACAAAGGGACTCCGGGAATAGAATGGGATGATGACAGTCATCCAAGAAGCAGATTGGAGTCCCGTCATCAAGTTTGGCAGAGGGGGATGTCATGTGCACACACATGTACATGCTAATCTCAGGGCTAATCCTGGAGGCAACATGATAAAGACTCACTAGAACCAGATTTTGGAGCGAGTGTTGCTAGTTTTGGAAGGGATTTGACTAATGGAGGACAAAGAGGGCTATCGGCCAGCATTAGCAAGAGTATGTCCGGTCAGTTGCAACAAAGTTCACAATATTTGTCCAGGAAGCTGGCCGACCAGCAATCGGCCAATTTATTATGTCATACCCAACCTACAAATAGTATTGGATGCTCATCGTTTTTCTCATTCAGGCCAGCAATGGGCTGAATCATAGAATTAGGCCTAGATTAGGGTTTATACCTTTTCATGGAAGGCAGCCAAGGGCTGCAAGGATTTATGTACCTTTTTGTACCATACGATATACTGAATTTCCAGCTCGCTCTCTATCTCTACCCTCCCTTCTGTCTGTGTTTTTGCATCAGCATGTTCTAGATGGTGTTTAGGGCTGAAAGAAGCAGAGCTTCCACATGTAACATGTGCCTACCCAAACCCTAGGAATGAGAATAAGCCCGTAGAGTATGGTTAGAACCTTAGGAAATAAGGGGCTTATGCATGGCCACCTTCCAAATAGAACTAGATGTTGCCAGCTCCAGTTCAGGGAAAGAAGAGCTTTGCATGGATGGGGCAAAGGATCGAGAGAGCAGGGGGTGTAATGGGAGAGCAACGAAGAGGGTGAATGTCATGTGCACAATGTGTATCTACCGTGTGCTACACGCACACAAGACTAAACCATGCAACAAGAGGCAGTGTTTTGAGTGTGCCGTAGTCTGTAGAGCTTTCAAGAGAGGAAGTGGCATTGAAGACAGAGTTCTCAAGTAAGGAGCAGATTCAAGAGGATCATCCCAAGGTATACACACTACCAGGCTTGAAGTTGCAAAGGAAGGACACCTCATCCCAAGGTTTACACACTACCATGCTTGAAGTTGCAAAGGAAGGACACCTCATCTCAGATTCCATACTAGTTTCCAAGTTCAGGCATGTCTCTCTGAAGAGGAGGAGGAGTTGAGTTCTTTAGCAATTCTCGAGGTTTCCATGGAGTCTACCATGCCAACAGAGCATCCAAGGGCAAAGGGGCTAGTTCTAGTGGTTTTCGAGCAGGCAGTGGCGGAGACATCATGTAGGAGGTTGAGCCCTCAGTCGGATTGACACTAGATTGGAGCACATGAGCATCGTGTGCACCCCCTTCTCCAAGGTAAGCATGATGAGATGTCGTGCACATCTTCCAATGGTTCTCTCTACCATTTAGCCAATTTCGACGGCGTGTTCGTGGTCAAGTCTTGGTCAATTTTAAGGCTTTTAAGCCATTTTATTATATTTGGTCCAAGCGGCCAATGAGCAGCCCAAGTGTAGACACTTTTATTATATTTGGTCATTATTATAATAAGGTAGGTTTGGCGGTAGCCCATAACACACTATAAATAGAGGGCTACGACTGAGGGTCATTCGTGAGTTTAGACGTGCTCGGAGATAGTGATGCGCAAGCAAGATAAGGCCACACCCAACATACCATGAGCATCATCAAGTTCTCATCATCGGCAATCATTGTAAACATTGTTAGTTAATAGACGGTAGATCTAGCTTGTCTATTGCATGCTTTCATTACGCTTCCCCATAAAGAGATTGTGTTAATCTATAGCTTAATCTGTGTTTTTACATTAA
Source organism: Cibotium barometz (assembly GCF_041138505.1). Lineage (NCBI taxonomy): Eukaryota > Viridiplantae > Streptophyta > Polypodiopsida > Cyatheales > Cibotiaceae > Cibotium > Cibotium barometz. Next base: position 13,948,843 of record NC_141107.1, read on the forward strand.
TCTCCATTAAGTTGAGTACTCATGTTACACACAATATTGTCCAATTTGGGAAGTTCTGACAGCACAGTAGGAGATTGGAACACAAGTTGGACACAATATAAACTGTTTTATGGCTATTTTGATAATTTTGTGGACATGAAAATGGATGGCCGACTTGATCCTATCCCTATATAAAGGTGGTCAAAGGTCATTAAGGACAGATATCTCTCAGATCTCTCAGGTGTTGGCAAGAACCTATGCATAGAGGCAACCCAAAGCAGCTCTAGGCACGAACGCAAGCATATGGAGAGCATGACCAAGCTGTGGAATCAACACCTGACATCTTTTGTATGCCCGATAGGTTAGCATGCATAAACCAGAATTAAGTCTAGATCCAAGGACCATTGTACATGTTCATGCTTTGAAATACACAATAGATTGGGGTTACATGTCTTGCCTTCTGTGTTTGCTAAACAGTAGGATTAGCACTAACCTCTCTTGCTTAGTGTTAATCAAGAACACGCATTGGTGTACTCTCCTGCTGCTCTCTGTCATTTGTCCATATGAAATCGTCAAGTTAAAGTCTTGCTTTAATCCAAGAAAGGGGGGAAGATGTGTCAAGAGACTTGTGAATCACTTAGGACATGCAATTGTGCGTGTGGGGTTTTACATGAAATCAAGACACATTAGAGCCCATACATACCAATATCGTCTTAATGATTGACAAATCCAAGGACCCATAAAGCTAGAAGATAAAAGTTTCCCTTTGGTCAAGAGCTTGAGGCATAAGAAGCATACCAAGAGTTTCCCACAAGTTCTTCAAAGGCCCTGTCCAATCTCTTCAAGGTATTAAGACCCCCTCTTGAAACTTTTCAGCAGCTTGTGGCCACACAGATCAAACCCAAAATAGGGCAACAACTGGTCGGCCAGTCAATCTTCTACAGAGGGCAGCTAGGTCAGCAAAACGCACAGAGTAGAAACCAGCCCAAATCAGGTCCATATCTCCCGTCGAGTCTTAGTCAAGTCCAATCCCTGTGGGACCACAAAGTAAGTCAATCTTGGTACTCATTCTCTTGAAAGCAATAAAGCAAACACACGTATAAGGTAGGAGTCCTTGAGAGAGTGGATTGGCATCAAGGCATAGTTGTCAGGTATGAAGGTATGAAACAAGACAAAGGTACGAAAAAACAGTACCGGTACGTGACTTTTTATTTCGGAAAAATAAGTTCCATAGAGGTACGAGACTTTAAAAACACTTGAGAAATAGATATTTGTACACATTTAGAGATGCAAAGTCGAGAGAAGGTGGCAAGGTAGAAAGTCCCCATTGCCCAAACGACCATAAAAAATAGTAAAACAAAACAGGAAGAAAAAAAACGGACATAAAAAAAGTCACCAAAAAAAAAACGGCCATTAAAAAAAAAGACAATTTCGCAATAGTTTCACTTGCATAGTTTCGTACCGTACAGTTTTTTTTGGCCCCTTGTGAGCGGGACTAGTTTGACAGGCAAGTATGCATCAGGGGCAAATTTTTTGCTGCTAATCTTGCCACTTCAAGAAGTATCAATGAAGTGCAATCATGATACACAAATCCAACACAACTTCTGAAAGGAAACCTGCTGGATGCTTTCTAGCAATGTACCTTAGGTATGTTCTTTGACGAGAGTGCCATCCACCCCAATAAGAAAAGATGCCATTGAAATTTTACTTGTTAAAGAACCCAAGTTTCATAATCAATAAAACAAAAGTTGGAATGATTTCAAAGTTTGATTGTTGCCTTTACAAGTCAACAACCAAAAACCTGTATGTTCTCAAACAATGCTTTTACATGTTGGATCTCTAAAATCGTCCGGCTTAGTGACAAAATAGTTTCATTTTCCATGAACCACTTAAAATCTTTCAAAAATCATTTTGCCACACCATTTTTCAATTTAACTCAAAAAAATGGGGGAAAAATGTGAAAAAAAAGCATGATTTACATGATGCATAAGAAAATTGAAGGCTATGGTATTTTGTAGGCCTTCATGCTGAAGCCAAGGGCAGTCCTTAAAAGTCCAAATTTGGTGCAATGTTATGTGTGTATGTATGTGTGTACATGCATACATGTTGCTTTTTAAGTACTCATATGATGATAGAACTTGTTGGGAGATAAAATATGTATGCATGTATGTGTGTGTGTACATACATACATTAGTTGTTTGATTATGTATTTGTTGATTTAAATTTATATTTGTATTTATATCTTCGTTTGTTTGGTAATTTATTTATTTATTGACTATCTGTTTTTCTATAGGACTGTGCTGTACACAACCTAAGATGTATGCCACCGAGATCACAGTTACTATACATAGGATTCACGATCAATTCAACACTTCTGATCAGTTGTTTGAGAGAAAATGATACCTGGTTGAAAAAGAAACTGATGGTTTTGAACAAAATTGAGAGAGCTATGCACAGAAGAAACACATGGATTGCAGGCAATGTTGATGCAGAACGCAAAATGATGCGGAAATTTCCCATTTTGGAAACAAAACTGTGCGAGGTTTGCAAGAAAAACTCTAACCTGCCATCAAAGCTGATACAAGGCCAGGATCAAACCCTAATTTCGATCCGAGGGCGCAGACGAAGCCATGGGAGAGGAGGTGGAGGAAACTGCAGAAAGAAGGAAACAAAGAAAAGAAAAAAAAATGCGTACCTTAAAGAAAGAAAGAGGAAGATGCCACACTTTTATTTTTTCAATAATAAAAAAATAAGGAGACTTCCTTGAGAATTTTGCACTTTATTCTTGAGTTGTGAACCTCCCTCCACTCCATAGCCTTTCTACCTTTTTATTGGAACTTGGGTCACTGAGCATTTTTCTTCTGCTTTCTCAAATTCTATGATGATGCTGGTAATGATTGATGATGTTAGAAGCATCATTGTAGCCTCCTGTTTATGATGATGTTAGAGCACCATTGAAGCCTTTTCTTCTCTCAAGAAGTATTTCTCTCAAGAAACCACTCCAGTGTTTTAAGGCACAAGTTCGTGCAAGTGAGTTGAGGACAAAGAAGAGCAATGGCTTTTTTATGTTGGTTCTTCCTTAGAGATCCCACTATGCTTGTTGGACTTGTCATAGAAAGGATCGAAGAAGAGGAGTGTATTTTTAGCAATAGAGAATTTCCTTCATATAGCATCGTAGGTGTTTAACCAAGGCCATTGTAACCACGAGACCCTATCAACAAATTCTTCTTCTTGGAACCAAATCAACCTCATAACATGCTATCCATTTGCTTTTCCCTTATAGGTGTTTGACCAAGGCATTGTAACCACCACGAGACCCTAGCAGAATCTTCTTCCTGGAACCAAATCAACCTCATAACATGCTATCCACTTGCTTTTCTTGATACTTGAAACTTTCAAAACTATACTTTTATAGTATGATTAATCACAAGGACAACCTATAATGATTGTTAATCGCCTTGTTTACAATTGACTTGCAAATAGTTGACTAAAATTTCTTTTGGGACATGTTTTACCTAACTTACAATTTTCAAAACTTTGAAAACATCATAAGTAGCATTGTTTGTTTCCTTTCCTCATTATAGACTTGCCAATGAAGATTCTAAAAATGCTATAAGTATGATTGTTATTTTCCTGATAGGACTTGCACTTTAGCAAAACGAGTGCATGGGTGTGGCCACTTAAACAGACTGAAGAGATGATGCATGATTTTGGGTGTGGGGAGGGTTACTAATGTAATAAGCTTGGTTTAGGTCTCGTGTGTGTGTGTGTGTGTGTGTGTGTGTGAGAGAGAGAGAGAGAGAGAGAGAGAGAGAGAGAATTCGAGTTGTGTTATAAGCACCATTAGATTGCTAACTCAAGCAACTTAACCATACATGATTTATCAAAACCAACTACCTCTTCTAAACGGCTTTTAAATCGGAACAAAGATATGACAATTGTGTAGGCCTCATTATATTTCTTATTACTTAACTTGCAAACTTATAAGATGTAGCAATCTAGAAGCAACTTACATCAATTTTCCTTTTGTATTAACACGTGTTGGTCTTTGCCTCCATGTGACCCTTCATTGACATGTGACGAATTAAAGAACAACATCCACGGAGGATATCAGTGTATGTGACACTTGGGTGGGTCCCTCCTTATCGTCTCCTTACAATAGGCCTAGATGGGAAAATAAAGTATGGAAGGACCCTTGCCTACCTTTAAGTATGGAAGGGTCCTTATTTTAAGTCTTGTCTACCTTTAAGTATGGAAGGGCCCTTATTTTAAGTCTTGTCTACCTTTAAGTATGGAAGGGCCCTTATTTTAAGTTCTGTCTACCTTTCAGCCACTTGATTATATTATGCTTATGTGTAAAGTGAACAACTTGCATTTAAATATGGACATTAAAGTACAAATCTTTGGGTTTCACTTTGGAATTACAAGTGTATTATCACTTCAAAACCATTTCTAATATTTAATTTGATATGAATGTGGATCATATTTTCTAACGTAGTTTGGGAGTGCAAATTAGCTTCTAATAAGGAGGAAGTCATGTTGAGCTACTATTAAAGCCCCCAAGCCCCTCCCAAATTCCCTCCCTCACTTGAAAAACATGGTAAAAGTATTTCGAAAGCATAAAATTGTGAGGCAACTATTCACTTGAAACATAGAGGGAGAAAGATTTTATTGACATAGCAATCCACAAACTTTAGATGTTTTGTTGTTGGTCACAATATCTTTTTGAAAAAAGAAGATTTTATCATGAATTTCATGCAAGTGACATATAAACTTTACTATCATTGTTATGTTAAGTTAAGAAGAGAGGGAAAGGAGACCACACCATTGCATAGTTCAATTTATGTGGAGCCATGATGGTGGAAGGTGCCTTAGAACACTGGCATAGAACACTATTTTAAAATCCTATCTTTGATGTTCCATAGCTCTTACTATTATGTAAGATTTTTATACTTTTTTGAAACATGGCAATGTAAATGTGTGAAAAAAGATTTACCTCAACCCTTGTCTTTGAAGCTTCATGGATTTTATATTACTCTTTAGTAGATGTTATTTTGAGAGTATTTTTGCTCCCTAAAATGTATTTTAGCTCCTACAATGTATTTGAGAGAGTATTCAAGTTCCTTGGAATGGAGAGAGCATTTTAGCTCCTAGAATGTATGTATTGTAGCTTTTAAGTAATACATTTGAGAGTTGAGAGTTTTTCAACTCCTTGAGAATCATGAGACAATATTGTAGCTTTTAAGTAATACATTTGAGATTTGAGAGTTTTTCAATCCCTTGAGAACCATGAGAGTTTTTCAATCCCTTGAGAACCATGAGAGTTTTACTATATGTATTGTATTTTTTAAGTAATACATTTGAGATTTGAGAGTTTTCAACTCCCTAAAAACCATGAGACAATATTTGAATTCGTTTCAACCAAATAGATCATTCTATCTCCCTAGATAATAGATTACCTCCTATAAATGTACATGAGAATACCTTCTATAAATGTACATGAGAACATCTCCTACATCAGAAAGTGCTTTAACTCCTAAAAATATTTATCTACCAATGATAGCATTCTAAATGCCTAGAAACACACACAAGAGAGTGTTTTATTTCCCTTTAAAGAGATTATTCTAGCTTCATAGAATGTGATGAGCTAGTTCCATAAATATATCCAAGAAAGTACTCTAGTTACTAAGAAAGTTTATGGGCATTCAAGCCACTAAGAATGAATATAAGGGGTTGTCATAGGTTGTAACTCCTAGACATCATAGCTCTCTAGAAACTCTGAGCCAATATTGTAGCTTTTAATTAATACATTTGAGATTTGAGAGTTTTCAAACTCCCTAAGAACCGTGAGAGTTTTAAAGTATGTATTGTAGCTTTTAAGTAATACATTTGAGATTTAAGAGTTTTTTAACTCCCTAGAACCATGAGAGTTTTAAAGTATGTATTGTATCTTTTAAGTAATACATTTGAGATATAAGAGTTTTTCAACTCCCTAGAACCATGAGACAATATTACAATTCTTTCAACCAAAAAGATCATTCTATCTCCCTAGATGATACATTACCTTCTCCAAATGTACATGAGAAGACCTCCTACATGACAAAGTGCTTTAGCTCCTAAAAATCCCTATAAGAGCTTGTTATAGGTTGTAACTCCTAAGTATGTATGTACATGTGAGTATATCCTAGATTCAAAGAATGTACATGAGAGATTGTTGTAGCTCCTAAATATGTACATGTGAGTATATCCTAGATTCAAAGAATGTACATGAGAGATTGTTGTAGCTCCTAAATATGTACATGAGAGTATATCCTAGCTATTAAGAATATGTACATGAGAGTATATCCTAGCTATTAAGAATATGCATGATAATATACATGAGAGTATATCCTAGCTATTAAGAATATACATATGATGGACATGTGAGTATATCCTAGATTCAAAGAATGTACATGAGAGATTGTTGTAGCTCCTAAATATGTACATGAGAGTATATCCTAGCTATTAAGAATATGTACATGAGAGTATATCCTAGCTATTAAGAATATACATAAGAGATTGTTGTAGCTCCTAAATAGGTACAAAGCCTTTAAGCTTTATAGCTTCTTAAAGCTTCACTCTCAAGATTTTGACGCTCAATGTGTTCAATGTATTACCTTAATTTTTTAATGGGTCTATTATATGAAACTTGTCAAATATTCTAACTTTTCAAACTAATAATGACATCTCAAAGAGATTACTATTCTAGCACCATTAATTAATGGGTAGAGAGATGAAAGGTAAGTCCACCATTAATTAATGGGTAGAGAGATGAAAGGTAAGTCCACCATTAATTAATGGGTAGAGATGAAAGGTAAGTCCACCCTTTCTAATAGGTCTTTCGTAGTTTCTCTATCTAATACTATTTACAAGGAGATGGCTCCTTAGCATAAGGACCTGCACTCTAGCTTGTTATGTCCAAGTGGAGGTTACTCCATAAGCCTTCATACAATATCCTCGTGTCATGTGGAGGTGTGGAGGAGCCTCCACATGGAAGGCTCTCTCTCTCTCTCTCCATATGGATGTCTCTCTCTCATAACATTAAACTTTAACATGGACTTAATGTTAAGATGTCAAGCTCAACATGAGCTGACACTCATGATGCACCCGGGTGACCGTTCCACATTTACACCACTGGTGTATTTGGTAGCGAACATGATGGATCTTTGCTAGTGATTCTACAACTAGACTACACCTACCTAGTCCAACCGAGTTATGGCATATTTATCTTACTAGCTCACCTATTGAGTGTGTTCATATTATGGACCGCTTGTACTGGTACTTATATTGGGTTTTCACTTATCTTTTTGTAGCCTTCTTTGAGAGTAAGAAGAAGAAGAAGATTTTAACCTTCCATCTTTATGTGTGTGTTAGCCATTATTGTGTGAGTGTGCATGTGCTTGTAAGAGCTCAATCTCTCTCTCTCCTCCCCTAATCTTTTCATGGTATCAGAGCTTGGTTCAGGCTAAGGAGCTGAGTGGCAAGCAAAGGAAGCTACAACGAAGGCAAAGGAAGCGAGACATGGGTAAGAGCATCGTCATCTCTTTCCCTTCTTGTTTAGGTATCCCCTGGGTAGCTTTGAGAGGTACACATCTTCGATTGAGGACCCGAACCTATTTCGCAAGCTTTTTGCAGACAGCAGTCATATTCATGTTTTGGGCATGTTTCGGCCTCCGTTAGGCCAATTTGCAAGGTGTTTTTGGGTATTTCTAGGAAGTTTTGGTTTGGAAATGTTTTTATCCAAACTTTGGTTATTGCTGCGCAGTAGTGTATTTTGGGTGTCTAGATAGAGATTGTATATGTATTGTTGATTGTGGGTGTATGTGCATGTACTCTAGTCATGTGTTGTGATATACTTGTTATGTAGAAGTACCGTTATGGGAGCTACAACAGGTATTGTTGTGTTGTAGGTTGCACACATAAATTCTCTATTTTGTAGATTTTTGGTTGTTGTAAGAATGTCTAACAATATCAACTAGATTATCAGTGAGAAACTTGACAACAAGAACAAATTTCATGCGTGAAAGTTTAGAATAACTAATTTCCTAATGGGAAAGGGATTTTGGGACTATGTTGAAGGGGACAATGAGGAGCCTCCAGAATTGCCTGAAGAGAACACAACTCCAACAGAGATAAAGGCGTTCAAAGACTGGAACCAGAGTGCAAGGGAAGTCATGTATTGGCTTTTAGTCAGTGTCACAGACACTATGATAGGGCATATACATGAAACACTCTAGCAGTTGCATGACAAGACCTAGAAAAGATGTTACAAACAAACAAACACAAAGGCAAGGAATTCGTAGCTAAAATAGAAGCTGTATACATTAGAGAAGAAGAATATATATATAAATGAGTATGCAATGAAATAAAGGGAATTGTTGAATCCCTTGGATCTATTAATATCTTAGTGGAAGATGATGGCTTGGTGAGCCATTAGGACTTGTTTGGGGCCTTCTTGGGCCCTTTTATTTGGACACTTAGTGAAATGCTTAAAATGCTAATCAAGCTTTGACCAAGCTAGTGGCCTAGGCCTGAAAATGCATTTTTCCTTTTCTACAAAAAAGAAAATAGGCCAAAAGGTGATCTAATCATTAGATCTTCTGTCCTTGGGAAGGAATATGGACCTAACCGCCTTTTTGTCTTGTAGTGAAGTATCTTTCACAAAGAATGTTTGAAAATTTTCGTCACTTTGTTCCCTCCCTTTTTGGAGGTGCTGCAGATCCCACTCTCTCTCTACACTGTCTCTCTCTAAAACGAGTTTAGGGTGTTTTACTTGGGTAAGGGCTTCTTTTTCTCTCTCTAGGAGCCATGGCCTACATATCTGGACCTCCTACTCCATTATCCTCTCCACCAGCTCTCATGGAAGAGCTCACCATCCCCTCCTGTGAAGGTACAGATCTACACATCTTTGCAAGCTGAAGCTCTCCATCTCCATCACTAGCAAGCTCTCCATATCTATCTCCTCAAGGCCTCCATTTCCATCTCTGTATCCATTTGCATCTCCTCCACCTCCATCTCCATCACCATCTCCATCTTCATCTCCTCCATCTCCATCATCTCCGTCACCATCCACATTTCCATCTCTGTATCCTCCTCCATCTCCATCATCTCCATCACCATCTCCATCACCATCCACATTTCCATCTCTGTATCCTCCTCCACCTCCATCTTCATCTCCTCCATCTCCATCATCTCCATCACTCATCTCCATCACCATCCACATTTCCATCTCTGTATCCATCTACATCTCCTCCATCTCCATTTGCTAGGTACAATGGCTCTACGGGACATCACCAACAAGCAATCAAAGTTTCGCTTGCATGTGGACTTAAACGAGGAGTATGCCACAATGCGAAGTAATCGAACGAAGGGATGTATTCCTGCTGAGGTGCTACGACTTCAAGGTGCAAAAGCCATTGATCTTTGGACTGATGGAAGCATTTATCCCCTTGATCCACAGACTGGTGCACCTCCCCCCTTTTTGTAATATCAAGCAGGTCGTATGCTTCTTGGGTGACGGTTATAATGGTTTCTTAGGGTACTGTCAGAGGCTCTATTCTTTGTACTTGCAGGAACTCTCAAATCAAAATCACCTCAGGAAGCTTCTAGAATTATGCAAGGCGAAAAAGGAAGAATGTGCATCAACTTTCATGGCCACAAAGGAACATATGCTAGCTCGAGTCAAGGATCTAGAGAAGGAGGATGCAGAGCAGAAGATGAAGCTTGATGAAGGTGTGGAATGCAGGGATTGAGGTATAGAGAACTATCTTCGTCTTCGAAACTCAACTCAGAACCTTCGCGGACGTGTCGATCATTTTACTCAAATCCCCGTGGGATATAATGCAAGGCAGCGAAAGCGCAAGCCTTTGAGTCTTCTTTCCAAAGATGGGGGGGCTCGCAAGCGATGTGTGCGTCAAATAAGGTAATCACAGCTTCAAAACTAGCATTACATTCTTTTTTCATATAGTTATGTCATTGACTCTGTACTATGTGATGTCCAGGGAATGTGCTAAAGCAATATTAGGTTGTTCCAATACTGAGGAGTCTATCCTTGAGCACATTATTCCAGAGCAGAAAGTAATCAATATGATAACCAATCCAGTAAATGGTGCGTTGCGTGACAGGATTCAAAAGTATTTTCTCAAGGAATTCGAGCAGATTGTCAGTCCCGTTGACATGCTCACTGTGTGCGACACAGCAGGTATCAGTGATGATAAGGGATACAGGGCTTTGTATACTTGCATCACAGCACGTCTACGAGGCAAAGGAATGACACGATCTATACTTCCAACACCATACAATATAGTTATGGCAAGGAAGTCAGCAAACAACAATATTGCCGACTTGCTAGGCGGCTACATATGGGTGGATGGTAGCATGCCAATGTCAAATTCAAAAGATTTTGCTTACAACAAGTTTAACAATGTTTAAGTCGAGGTGGAGGCGCTTCAACGAGCTATGATTCAGTTTTATGATATGACATTAGAGGAGATGGATGGAAAGGCTATATTTGTCCTCAAATTGGATGAATGTCAGGTTGTAAAGGGCCAAAGGGTGGAACGTACAAGTCTGACACTCATGAGCTATGATTCAGTTTTATGATATGACATTAGAGGAGATGGATGGAAAGGCTATATTTGTCCTCAAATTGGATGAATGTCAGGTTGTAAAGGGCCAAAGGGTGGAACGTACAAGTCTGACACTCATGAGCAGGGCATTGAAGCGAAAGAGCTTAGACGGCGATGAAATAGGTGATGCGGAGAATAACTTGCACACAAAGCGACACAAGCAAGATTACTTTGGAGTGCAGTCTGAGAAGAACATATGGTGGCAGGCGGCATGGACCCTTCCGCACGAGGACCATGATAGTCTGAGGTGGTACTTCACCCGTACAGGTATTCAAGGAGTGATACACAGGCAATCAAATGGTGAAGTCTTGCATGTGCCTAGCACTGGTGACTTTGAAATAGAGTGGCACCTTGGTGGTGATCTCAAGACATGCGAACTAAAAGCGGTGCTAACACTTTGTTTCCATGCATCTTTTGTTGTCACACCCAAGGATGCCAAGTGTCGCAGTGTGGGGAAGGCCAAACAAGCAACCAAGGTAAAAGGTCGTAAGCAGGCAAGTGCAAAGGGCTCAAATCAATTAAAAAAGGGAAGGGTATGCACGTCTGGCTCAATGGAATTATGAGCTACAATCAAAGCAAGGCACCATCTCGCGCAGAGGAGGATGCTACTTGGAACCCTATTCTTTCAATTCCACTATCGCGAGTACATGTGTATACCTTGCATGCAAGACTTAGAATTCTGGACAAATTGTTGATGCTCCACATCAATTATGCTTGGAACATAGAGCCAGAGTCGGCGAGAACAGTGCATCCAAGAGCTTGAAGTTGTTTTATCATCCGTGGGGCTTCACGCAGGTCCTGTCACCCTCTCTAAGGATCGCAAAAACCCATCAAGTACCCAAGATAACCCTAATAAGATATGTATGGGTGGTGCAAAAGCAAGACACCTGCTCTCAAACTATGGTGAGGCTCAAAGCCATACACATTTTGAATTGTGGAAGCAGATTTGTGATGTAACAACCTATCGAGGCAATGAGGCGACACTAGGATTGAAGCGTGCACATGTGTGGGAAGCTTGTGATGAGATGATGAGGCTTCTTGAGCGCTCGTATCTTGATGAAGCAGAGATAGCTACATTCAAGACTTCGATTGATTCACAGAAGAAATGATCGATGCTTGGGGGAAAACTCATATAACACACTACATGCATATTCTCTACGTGCACAGTTCCTTCTTTCTAGATGAATATGGGTCTCTTGCACTCTGGACAAACCAAGGCATGGAACGATCACATTACCAAGCCAAGGCGGCCTATTTTAAGAACACGGGTCATGGCGGTGGCAAGGTTTGCAGCAATGCGTTTCACGAAATGTTCAATTGGTTTTACCGTGCACTTACTGGGAGAAAGGCCCAAAAGCGAGCCGGAAATTTATCTTTGAGGCACAAAATCATGAAGGTGGTAGGTGCAAGGCGAAAGAGAAGGGTGCAATGCATCAATGGCACGTGAAAGAGTGAGGCAATGGCACAGTGGTCGACAAAGAAATGGCCGTGTGTGGTTACCCACCCAATAATTCTTGTTCGCCACTTTTTGGCGCGTTCATTGTAAATTGACTTTTTTGTAATTTTGGCCCCCTATAAATATCAAAGTGAGTTTTATTGTCATTTTTAAAAGTCTTGACTTGTGAGCTCTCTCTCTCTCTCTTCCTCTCCCCTTGACTCTCCCTCTCTCTCTCTCTCTCTCTCTCTCTCTCTCTCTCTCTCTCTCGCTCGTGCACTAATATCTCACGCACATGGAGCCCCCAAATGATCCTCCCTCCAATACGCAGGATGACATTTTCAAAGACCTTGGGTCCTTACCCACTGCACATAGAACTGAAATTCCAAACATTTACCCACAAGCCCAAATGGATCTGGAACCTGAGCGTGTGAGGCTTGAGCGAGAGGCCCAAGAAGCCCAAGAATGCCAAGAAGTGGAGAGATTACAGAAAGAAGCAGAGGACATGGAGGCAGCTGAGAGAGCAAGAAAAGAAGCCGAAGAGACCATCAGAACACAGGAGGAGGATGAGGCAGTAAAGAAAGCACAGGAGGATGAGGCAGCAAAGAAAGCACAGGAGGATGAGGCTGCCAAGAAGGCAGAAGAAGATGAGGCAGTTAGGAAGGTAGAGGCAGATAAGAAGGCTGTAGAAGAAGCTCAGGCTACCGCAAGCAACGAGAGAAGATTTGCATTCTTTGCTGCGGAGGAGGATTGGCTTAACAGACAAGCTCGTGAATTTGTTGCTGACCTGCGAATGGCCGGATACGAAGATGACCTGTGAATTTTGGTGACCTGCCAAATGGCCGGATACGAAGATGACCTGCGAATTTGTTGCTGACCTGCGAATGGCCGGATACGAAGATGACATGATTTTTGAAGCGGTTATACAAGGTCTTCGAGCAGAATATACAAAGAGGAGAAATGAAGACACAGTAGAAAGGGAGCACCTGTCGAGTAGTAGGATTCTCAATGCAATGTTAGACAGAGTCTTGGCTCGTGCACTTGGTAAAGGAAAGAGAAAACTCTCAGCTCAGGAAGTAGAAAATAAGAGACAGAAGCTTGAACGAGAAGCCAGGGCAGCAAACGCACGGAGGCTTCGTCGTGAGGAAAAAGAAAGGAAAGATGAAGAGGAGCAAGTAAGAAAGGAGGCAGAGCAGAGAGCAGCTCAGAAGACTCCATCTGCAAAGGCAAAGAAAACTCCAACACCTGCAAAGGCTAAGAAGGAGAAAACCATTCCTAAACGCACAGAACCCCCTTCCGATAACTTCCAAGAGCGGCGACAAAAGTTCAAAAATGACACGCCAGCTTGGACTCGCCACGCACAAGCACCACCGCCCCCAACAACGCAGAAGAAGCAAAGGTGGAGACCAGGGACGGTTGCCCTTAGAGAAATTCACAAATATCAGAAGAGCTCCACACCAATTATTCCAAAGGCACCTTTTGCGCGTCTCGTCAAAGAGATTATCCTCGACCAGCGCCGGGATGTCAATCGTGTGCAAGCGGCGGCACTAGGCGCTCTGCAACAAGGTGCCGAGGATATTTTGGTTTCGCTTTTCCAAGATGCGATTTTGTGCATGGTGCATGCAAAACGTGTCACTATGAAGCCATCTGATCTTCGTCTAGCTAGGCGTATCCGTGGAGATGATGTTCTCTTTCACTAGATAGGAGAAGCCTTTGTAATGCAACAAATCCATGTTTTGTAATCTCAATTTGATTAATGAAAAACCATGTCTATTTTCAAAAAAGTTATGTTTTCTATTGCAAGTGATTGTCGTCTTGTCAAGGTAATTGTAGTCTTTTGCATGTAATTGTTGTCGCTACATACATTCGACCTCATGTGAACACTCGTCTGCCACCACCCGTCCGACTTTGGCTCGACTTGACGGGCCGATTTCTCCTGCGTATGGCCCCAAAAGGGTAGATCTAATGTGCGGGGTGCGCTGGGGCCGACGGGGGGGGGGGGGCAGTGGTCGCGCCGTGGACCCTGTGCGCCACGCGGAGCGACTTTTTCCTGTTTAACCAGGCGCCGTGGACCCTGTGTTCCACGGAGCGACCACCGGCCCCCCCCGGTCAGCCCCGGCACACCCCGCACATTAGGATCTACCCTTTTGGGGCCATACGCAAGAGAAATCGGCCCCGGTGCACCCCGCACATTAGATCTACCCTTTTGGGGCCATACGCAAGAGAAATCGGCCCGTCGAGTCGAGCCAAAGTCGGACGGGTGGTGGTAGACGAGCGATCACAAAAATTGATTGAAACATCATGACACGACACGACAACAACATATAAACACATCCCCCCCCGGCCCCGGTGCACCCCGCACATCAGATCTACCCTTTTGGGGCCATACGCAGGAGAAATCGGCCCGTCGAGTCGACGGGTGGTGGTGGCAGACGAGCGATCACAAAAATTGATTGAAACATCATGACACGACACGACAACAACATATAAACACATCAAAAAGATAATTAAAACTTAAAATCAGCTCGACAAACATCTTGATGTCATTAATTGTTTGATTTTCACAAAAGGCAAATGAGTACATTTGATCTAGCCAACTCGCTTGATGAGCTTGGTGAAAGCCTCGTGGGTGAGTCTTTACCAATGGTTTGTCACCAATGCGTTCGGCTATCTCTTTGGCATCAGTGATGCCTTGTCTAAGGCTAAGGCCACAAAATCCTAGGAAAGACCCCGCACTTTTATCACCAAAGCTATAGATAGCTGCTTCCCTATTTACAAGAATACATTTATGGGCATTTTGGGCTATAGGGGCTTCAGACAGGATGGCGCTTAGGGCTCTGCACTTCAAAAATTTAGCTTGCGCGTCATTTGAAAAGTCGTTTGTGAATCACGCGAAGCATCTCGGCATTGAAGCTCGGGATGTAGTGCCATAGCGCAGCATCTTCCCCCTTCACCTCCTTTCATGCTCCACCCTTTCGGCTTGCGAACCAGTCCATTTCTGTTGCGGTCTACAAATTAGATAGAATGAGTTGACTTCAAAAAATTACAAATTAAGAGGGAAGAAATTGGGTGTACTACCTCAGTGGCATCATCATGATCCGCAAGGTCTGCATCACTAATATTGATGCTCCCGAGGCTGACGAAATCCGAAATGGCAAATGGCTTGTGAGGGGCAAAGCTAGTTTCTGGCACACTCTCGTAGAAATCCTTGCACTGGGATATTTGTACAAGAGTCTCTGCCACAAGGGACTCTATTGAGGCATGATTTTCCGGGAGCGCAAGCACCTTTGTGACATCTGCGGAACTGAAGTCAATGCGGATGTCATCATCTTTGGACGGCTGTTGTGTGTCTCGCATGCCCGCGTACATAGCAATGACTGAGAGAGTTTCATCCTGGTGCAGCCCAAGGACATGGGCGATGTCATCCAAAAATAAGAACTCTACACCTTCTACTATGATGGGGTGTAGAGTTCGCACTTCGAGCTCTTCCGCCAAAGGTACAAGTGCAAGAGATGCTTCTTGCACTAGGGTGACAATCTCCTCCTTTGGGTCAGCTTCCTTGATCAAGAGATAAGGTGTGGCTTTCTTTGGAGGAGTGGCCTTCCTCTTTCCCTTGCTTTTCTCTGTTCCCTCCAAGATCAAGAGGGCAAGAGTCATATCCCACCTCAAAAAACTTGTGCCGATGTTGCCCATTCCAAGATCTACCAGGTTATCTTCTTCCTCCTCCCTTAGATATGTGCTACTAAGGCCTTTGAGGAATCTTGCAAGCCTGAACCTGAAATTTTTGTCCGCTTTGTAGGTATGCTTGTTGATAAGATCCACAGGCACCCAAGTCCCCTCCTCGTCTTCAAAGTTGACACAATATTCAGCCATGTATGTGTCCATGTAGCTAGTGAACGTCCCAAACACGTCATTATGGAGTTCGGCGGTGCCTTCCATGTCAATAGATGTCTGAAAGATGGGTGCAAGCTTCTCGATCAAGTGACCGAGGTCAAGCTTGTGCAATTGAGATAGGAGAGCTTGGGCGGGGGTGGCCATGCTTGAGTAGCGAAGAAGGCAAGGGGACCGCAAAGATGTAGAGAGTGAAGAGATGAACTCAAAGTGGCCAAAAGTGACTTATAAAGAGGTCTTTAAAACTTTTTTTATGTTTAAAAATTCACTTAAAACCTCCAAAAAAATAAAAACACGTGACATAACTTAAAAGTGCACAAAATTGAACGCAAATTGCGAGTAGCCAAAATTGTTTTGAATTAATCTCTCAAAATCTGTTACATAGCTTGCTTGATATGGATACATCTACTAAGGAAGGGAATGCTTTTACAAAAGTAAGATGCCTTTTTCCTCTTACGTAGAGATGTGTTATCAATCACAAATGAAAATTCACCTTTCAATGCAAACCTAAGACCTAAGTACTCCCTTAGGTTCGCCATATTCCAATCAGCATTTACTACGATATCCCACACATCAGCTTGCGTGCTAACATGTACATCAAGCTATTCTGCATCGTTGATGTCCGAATCGAGTGCTTGCCATTCGCCTCCAGTCAGCTTCCAACGTCTGTAAGGAAAGATAATAGAGAGTTGTTGCTTTCCAAGCTGGTACCGAACGACCATCTTCTCCGACACCACCATGCACTTTATCTTGTCACCCTGATGTTGAATAACCTTCAAATCCCACGAAGGTGGCAGAAAGGCACTCATTGCTGTGCCTGCCTTTGCAATCCACATTGTAGGAGTCCGGTGAACATCAGCCTCCTTGAACAAAAAAAAACACAAACAAATGTAAAGGCATGAAGAACGTGAGAGTCGCACGATGTGACCCATAGGTGCACTTCATTGCATTGCACACATCAATCTCAATCCGACGTCTGGTTAGTGCAACCAAAGTATTGTCGGGATTTGGCCAATCATGGTCCGTGAGACTTGGTGTAGGGAGCCTCCGTAGAGTTCCAGAACCATCTCTTGACATGGGTACAATATACTCTGCATGAAAGAGGAAAACTGAGCGCTCTAAAAGCTCTGATGCCGAACAACCAGTATATAGTAGCTTGCCAATTTCAAAGTGGTGCGCCTCAAAGGTTCCAGAAACCTCTAAAGGCTCCCATTCCACAAATGTTGACGGAAAGATGTCTGCATAGAACATCACACACTTGAAAAAATCAAGCTTCTGTAATATGAAATGATGATATTAGCATGTCTTAGTGCAGCCCATAAAACAAGAAGCACAAATAAAACTTACAATTTGTAGGAAAGCGTTTGTGATTGGCATTGTCAACACGGAGTTGCAATGCCTTGTAGACGTGTTGGATCATCACCTGCTTGCTTCTGTCAGCCCCCTACTTGAGATCCACTATGCGACCCTTCCAATGGTGCAACTTTAACCCTATGTATCTGTGAGAGACTTTGTGGGCTCCCCTTGTGCTTGGACGCATCGTCACCCACATTCCTTTTGCAAAGGTGCTTGTAACCCACAAGCCGGTGTTGTCTTGTTCGTTGCTGCTGCTAAAGGACTCCACCCTTGAAAGAGGTCAGCGACTCATTGTGCTTGGCTAACCGATTAAGCTAAATGCTATGAAGTTGTAGGTGTGTAAGAAGATCTCTGCAACCTAATGCTAGCAGAGCATATAAGCTGGCAAGAGGAGTCAAGAATGTGTATAAGCTAGCGAGAGGAGAGTGAAGAATGTGTGCAAGCAAGAGAGGATGGACTTGATGGGAGAAAAAGTGGACTGTTTTCCAAGCTTTCCATAGCCAAGAAGGCACATAAAGATAGATCTAACTTTAGGAGGGAAGGGGAAGGCTGAATGGGGAGGGAGGAGGCCAAAAAATGACTCTTTTAGTTAGAGAGAGACTCAAAACTGAGCTTGCTAGTTTTAGAGAGAGGAAGAGGGAGTGGGGACAGGGAAAAGTAGCTTTAAATGAGGGATAATGATGGGGGGGCATTTTTGGCCCTAGCCCACTTTTTGAGGTGGGGTCATTTATACCAGTTTGAGCTGTCTTTATTAAAAAAAGGTGGGAAATTTGATTTTATTGAAAGATTTTGCATTTTTCAGCCCATTTTCTTAAAAGAAAATGGTATGATTCAAGTTTGACCCCCTACATATTAGGGGCAGGGAAACCCAACATTTTTCTCCACATGGCCTTCTCCCATTGTACCACTCCTTAATGACTGTCATTAGGCTTGGGGCAAATTAAAGGGCCCAACAAGACCCCAAACAAGTCCTAATGTTTTGTTTGAATGAGCTTGGCAAAGAATACAAGCCATTCAAGACCTCACTATAAGAGAGAATGTTCCCAACTTTTGGGATTTGGTGTCTAGGTTAATCATAGAAGAGAAGCCTTTGGGTGAAGACTCTTCCTCCCAAAACATGAACACTTCAATATAGGCCTTCTACTCAAACTCAGGTAGAGGTCGTGGTGGAGGTCGTTTTGGAAATCAGAAATATGGACAGCAGTAGTCCAATGATTTGCAGTAGCAATAGACACACACAGGTGGAAGAGGCTAGTCTCATGAGACAAGGGGAGCTAGTGAGATCGAGAAAATCGGCAAAGACAACATTCGGTATTAAGTTCAAAGGATTTCTTTTATTATTGTAAAGCAGGTCACTTTGCAGCAAAATGTCATAAGAAGCAGAGTGACAAAAGAAGTGAAAGTTGAAGTAAAATAATTATGCATTTTCAAGAAAGCAGGCTGAAGATAGATGTGAGGAGTTATTTGTTATACATCACATAATGAATTCAATGACTACAGATGTATCCACAAATGGTGATGATGTATGGTATGTGGATTCAAGAGTCTCTAACCACATGACTTGTCATGGTGAGTGGCTTAGAGATGTCAAAAAATTTGGAAAAACCAGGTTATGTAGAGACGGGGAATGACATGGCTCATCCTATTGCTCACATTGGGAATGTGGCTATATAGGATGTTAGTATGAGGTACTTGGTCATTGTACTTCATGTGCCTAACATAACAAAGAATTTAGCTTCTATTGGTGAGGTAGATGGTGGTTGAGCAGGGTTTGCAGGTATGCTCTAACCTTGTGGGCTATTATGTTGAGGACTTCAAAAACAAATGCCATTTGGTTGTAAAGGGCAAAAGAGTGGACATAATGTTTACTTTGGATGTAAGCATGCATGTGGTGAAAGCTACTATAATTACTATCATTAATGACCATAAAAGGAAGGTGTGGGTCCATTTCATGAAAGAGAAAAGTGTTGTGTTTACTCAATTTCAAAATTTCAGAATGTTGTCTGAAAAGTAAACAGGTTTGCAGGTTAAGTGCCTAAGGTCAGGTGTGGAGAGGGAGAGTACTTCTCCAATGAGTTCAATGAGTACTTGAGAAAGCATGGAATTCAGAGGCAATTCACATGCACGTACACTCCGCACCAAAATGGTGTCACACTACAGCATAATGAGGGTCTAATAGCAACGATTTTATAACTACAAGGGTACACAGATATCGTGCCTATTTCACTACTAGAAATGTTGTTATTTTTGCTGCAATGGGATTGATGTTCAATAGCAAAAGTAGCAGCAAAATATCTCTATTGAGCAGCGTAGCGATGCCATTGCACGAAAGAAAAAAGCTAGGGTAGAGTGGGGAGTAATCCTAGGACTCCCCATTTTGCCCCAACTCTTTTTTTATGTATACAAACATAAAACTTGAAAAAGAAAGTAAAACTGGGAAGAATGCAAGTGAACAAAATATATTTTATAGACATAAAACTTGAAAAAGAAAGTAAAACTGGGAAGAATGTAAAACTGGGAAGAATGCAAGTGAACAAAATATATTTTATATAGACATAAAACTTGAAAAAGAAAGTAAAACTGGGAAGAATGCAAGTGAATAAAATATATTTTATATTGCTTGATCTCGGTAAGGCCTTTGGCCATACAAAAAAAGCAAGGAAGGTATGGCTAATCAGATTCTTCTTCTTCCTCTTCATCCTACATACATGCAAACAAGAGTAAGGTAAGTATAAAATAATAAAAGACAACATATGGATAAGAGAAGGGCTTATGTGTTCCTTATCTCATTAGCTTGAGTCCCTAAAATGGACTCGTTCAAATGCACACCTCGCATATACATCCAAGCTCACAATCGCGAACGAGGGGCCCTATACCCATAATCATACTCTTCTTTTATTGGGTCATGCCCAAGAACCTCCCTCTATAAAAAACAATAAAAGATACAATTAGTTAAAGGGAACAATATAGTTTAAAACCAAATTAGATTAAATAAAGGAGAATATTAAAATAGACTCTTACAAAGCGAGCAATAAAGGAGGATTTTCCTCCCAAGTCAAAGTGCGACCCTCCTCGTTAGTTTTGAAGCACTCACCACTGCTTCTTGTTGAAAATCACCTAGATGCTTCCGTACAAATCTCCGCGTGTGTCTCCACTCCTCATTTGCGAGAAAACACTTGGCTTCTTCGTGTTGTTCTTGGCCACTCTCTTAATGTTTGCCACTCTCTTAATGTTTACTATCTTATTAGAGAGGATAAGCTTTATCCTCTTCTTCATACAGTCCTTTGAAAAGGCAAGGCCTGGATGTGGAACATCAAACTCAGTCTTGAGCACACCAATAACATATTGTTTTGATAGTTTATCTTGTGCTTTCCACTTCTTAAAGGAGTTTGTGAACTCCAAGTTTGTAAAGTACATGCATCCTATTGATGACTTGCTTCCCTCTACCATCCATCATGAGCGCCCCATTGGCATCTATGTCATATGCTAGGGTTCCTGGATCAAATTGTGGGATGGCTCTCCTTGGGGATGGCTCTCCTTGGGGGTGGCTCAAAATGAGCGGATGATGAACCCCCCCATTGGGGAGATATCTTGGGATACTTGGTGCTACTTTTTCCAAAGCAAAAGCACCCTGCTCGCTGCTACTACATCTAGTAGAACCCCTAGACTCCCTATGATGTTATGGTGGTGAAGCTGGACATGAGGGAGCGGGGGTGGGTCTAGTCGATGTTGGCGATGTAGGCTCATTATACAACGATAGCGTGATGGGCCTGCACCACTTGGACCTGGGCCTATCAATGGAGTGGAATGTCCCCATGGAGATGACTAGCCATATGGAGTAAATTGGTTTGATGGTATGTTGGCCTACATATAAGGTTACATGAATTGACTCTTAAAATGCATAAAGGGGGCATAAAATATACAAAGGATAAATACCATGTATGTCATGTATGTGAAAAGGGATCATAAAACATAGCTGTATTTATGAAAAGGGATCATAAAACATAGCTCTATTTATGAAAAGGGATCATAAGACATAGCTGTATTTATGAAAACCGTGTTTGTGCCCTGTTGCCCATAATGTTTGTTGATGATATTAAGCACATTTGTGACATCTTGGTCGTAAACTAGGGTTGATCCACATTGCCTATACATATAACCCGAACCAAATACATGCATAAGAGTCAATTGCTCAAAGCATAAAACGTTCATAAATAGCTATGCATAAAGGCTTGATGCATAAGGCCTTTGTTTGTGGGGGAATATGACTGCTTATTCCCTCGGCAACCTACTGAGAATCACTGGTTATGCACACAACATACACCAGGTAAATATGGATCTATCACAGAAACAAACGCATCACACAAATCATTGAAAACTACTAGACTAACCACTTAATAAATAGTACAAGAACACAATAACTTAATAGATAACTCTAGCGACCATAACATATGAAGCACAAATGAATACACAAAGATGTAACAGGAAGACGAACGTACAAGAGAGGAGAGAGAGAACAAAAAGAATGGTCTTGCTTATATCAACCAAAAAAGGAAAATGATACAATTGGCAACTAGTCTTTACAAAGCTTAGGATCCATCCTTTTATACTACCTACATGCATTCTCCATCAGTACTGTGATAAAATGTCGGCTGAGTGTTAAGGAAGCGTTGTTTTTGTAATAAAGTACTCTAGTTACCATTCGGCTAGCCCTGACATTTGGCAGTGCTGACATGCGGCTATCCAGTTGCTTGGTGCTGGCTCGCGGCTCAGGTTAGCACACGGCTAACACTTGGCACACCTGGTGCATTGGATTCCCAATTCGACGACTTGAACCCACAAGGTTGTCGTCTTCCAAAATGTTAGATGCCTTTTATCCTATGGGCGAGTTTTGATCACACCTAGTGGAGGCGTTGTTGCTAACCTCTGGTTCGGCGCTTTTAGTGGCCCGATCTTGAATGTCGTGGGAGCAAGCACATCTTGGTTCTTTATTTGGAAGAGTGGATCTGGAAGGCGGAGGATGATGAAAGCCTTCCATGAGATGAATTCCAGGGATTGATTCCTAGAGGAAAAATTCTAGGGTAGTACTAGCTTCTTCTCGATGTGCTTGTCTTAAGTTCCTTAATGTGGTGAGCGAGGATCTCGGCGGTGCCGTGCTTGTCAGTTTACGACTGCTCTTTGTAGGGCATTATCAAAGCTAGTCATGCAAGTTATCATAGTTCTTCTGGAGAGCCATGGAATAATCCTTTAGCACTTCCAACAGTTGCAACATTCCTATGACGATAGTGTTGGAATTAGGGTTGCAGGAATGCACACACAACTTCAAGAAGATGAGGAAGCTTGAGCACAACACAGTAGTGTATTATGAGTGCCAAAAATGAAAGATAACCAGCCCTAGAAGATAATAGGCGTATATACAATGCACGGGGGAAAAAACCTCCTAGTGAGGGAAAAAGTGCCCCGGCGGTCCTAAGTGTGTTCACACACATCACTACTATAATATGGTAACAAATCCCCCCTGGAGTGATGCGGTGAACAAGAGCTAGCACTCATGTATAGGGAAGTGTCTAGCTATGTGGACGAATCCACAAAAGGGAGTAAGCCCAAAGCTTTGCGAAAAGCTTCGAACTTCTCACGAGGCAGAGCCTTTGTGAAAAGGTCTGCAAGGTTATCCTGTGTTGGCACATAAGCCAAACTGATCTCTCCTGCAGAGAGTCTCTCCCTGACATAATGGTAGTGCACCTCAATGTGCTTCGTACGAGCATGGAACACTGGGTTCCGCGCAACTGCCAATGCGCTCTGACTGTCAGTGAAGATGGTGGTGGCAGATGGCTGCCCAACACCCAAATCAGCCATAAGGCGTCTGAGCCACACACACTCAACCGTAGCTGTGAAAGCTGCCCTGTACTCAGCTTCACAACTAGAAGTGGCCACAGTAGGCTGCTTCTTGCTCAACCATGATATGCATGAGCTTCCAAGCATGAAGCAAAAACCACTCGTGGACACGCGTGTGTCATAACAACTAGCCCAGTCAGAATCTGAAAAAACATGTAAATCTGGCGGCAATGATCCCCCCTTGGGATAAAACAACCCAAGATGCCGAGTACCACTCAAATAGCGAAAGATACGCTTCACTGCCTGCCAATGCTTAATGCCTGGGCTATGCATAAATCTGCTCACCTGTGAGATTGCAAACTGAATGTCTGGCCTCGTAATGCATACATAAATGAGGCAACCAACAGCTGTCTGATAGAGTGTGACATCAAAGTGATCTCCAGCATCATGAAGACTCAACTTCAAACCTGTCTCCATTGGAGTAGCAATAGGCTTGCAGTCTTCAAGGCCAAATCTCCGCAACAATGTTTCAATATACTTTGTCTGACACAAAGCAATACCTCCATCACACTGCTTAAATTGTATCCCCAAATAATGATGCAAATGCCCCAAATCTGACATCTCAAAAGAGGCATTCAAATCAGCCTTAAAATCAGCAATATGACTCTCATTTGGTCCTGTGAGCAGCATGTCATCGACATAGAGAGCAATGATTAGATGTACACCATCCACACGTTTAACATACAAAGTGCTTTCTGTTGGACTATTCTGAAACCCATGTGCAGTCAAATATGCATGTATTTTTTCATACCAAGCTCGTGGAGCTTGCTTTAAACCATATAAAGCCTTTTTTAACCTGCACACTTTGTTTTCCTGCCCTCTTTGAACAAAACCACGAGGCTGCGATACATACACCTCCTCATGCAAATCTCCATTTAAGAACGCAGTCTTTATGTCCAGCTGATGTACATTCCAACCATTATGAGCTGCTAATGCACAGATGCTACGAACAGTGGTCATACGACATGTGGGAGCAAAAGTCTCATCAAAATCAATGCCCTTCTTTTGAGCATAACCTTTTGCAACAAGCCTAGCCTTATGGCGATCCACTGTGCCATCAGGCTTACGCTTCAATTTGTATACCCACTTAGTGCCAATGGCCTTCTTGCCAGGGGGCAAGTCACATAAAGACCATGTACCATTCTTCATAATAGCATCGTATTCTGCTTGCATAGCAGCCATCCAATTTTCTGAACTTTGTGCCTCATCAAATGAAACAGGCTCACTTTCATCGCACATACTAGAAACAGCCAATGCATAACAATCTGACGCATAAGAGGCACCATGAGAGCCAGAACGAGTGCGACTAGACAAAGGGGCATCCAACTTGCTGTCACGCAAAGTCTGCACCAGCCATCTAGGCATATTCCTAGAGCCCTCAATCTCTTGTCTCTCATCCTCAAGTGCATCATGCACATCTGCATCAGATATAGGCTGATCTGTGCCATCATTTAAAACCTGCATAGGCTGAAAAACTGCCTCATGAGGTATTGCACTTGACTGTGCACCACTGAAAAGAGGCAACAATGTATCATAGACATCACGTGAGCTGATATCTGTCTCCTTAGTACATGAAACCAAGGGCTGAACTGCATCTTCCACAAATACAACATCACGGCTAACCAAAATGCGCTTTGTCTGTGGATGATACAAACGATAGCCTTTGCTCTCAGCACTATATCCAACAAAAATACATTTGACAGCTTTGTCATCCAATTTTCTGCGATGTTGCACAGGCACTAATGCATATGCCAGGCAACCAAAAACACGTAAATGGCCAACAGATGGCTTGCGGCTATGCCAAGCCTCATATGGAGTGACAACCTGTAATGCTTTGGTGGGACACCTGTTTAGTACATAAGTGGCACACATGACAGCCTCAAGCCAAAAACCATGTGGTAGACTTTGACTCTTAACCATACATCTTGCCATTTCCATGAGAGACCTGTTTTTTCTCTCAGCCACACCATTTTGCTGTGGTGTATACGGCACTGTACATTGGTGTTTTATCCCACGCTCAGCCAGAAATGCATTAAATTCTGAAGACATATACTCCCCCCCTCGATCTGAACGGAGGGTGCCCATCTTACTTTCTGACACATTTTCAGCCATAACCAAAAACTGTTTGAAGCACAAAAACACTTCGGACTTTGCCTTCAAAGGATATACCCATGCATGCCTGGTAAAATCATCAATGAAAGTCACGAAGTAAAGGTAGTTTCCAAATGATGGAGTTTGCATGGGACCACAAACATCACTGTGAACAAGCTGCAATCTGCGTTCAGCTCTCACTGATCCATCTTTGGGAAAGGAAGCACGCTGCATTTTACCCAATATGCAACCCTCACAAACATGCTTGACAGGTGCCTCAAGCTTAGGCAAAGAAGACACCATTTCAGATTTCTGCAGGCGCAGCAAACTTGCAAAATTCAGATGACCAAAACGTGCATGCCACAGTTTTGCATTTGAAATAGCCTGCGTATCCATAATAGCACATGCTGAATCCTCTACACATTTGCCATCCATATTGAGCTTATACAGCCCTCGACATAGTGAACCAGATGCTACAATGATGTCACCACAAGAGAGATCATGAACAGTACATCTGTCATCCACAAATTTTACAACCAAACCTGTTTTGGCAAATGCGGAGACTGACAGCAGATTCTTTTTGATCCCTGGCACATACAATGCATCAAAAAGTGTAAAGGTGTTGCAATTTGCAACATTCAGCACAATCTGTCCAACTCCTTTAACGGGATAAGAGGAGTTATTGGCACAAGTGACAGTATTCCCTGTGGGAGCAGACTCAAGGAATGTGAATAAACTGCGCTGCGAGGTGATATGCTTAGTGGCACCACTGTCAAAGTACCATACATCTGAATCTACTGCAGACATACATGTGTCATGCAAAGATGGGTCATAACTGCACTGCGCATTGAATGCCCATTCTGTATCTTGAACAACATTAGCAGATTCATTATTAGAAGGAGAGGCATCTGCAACAACAGCCATACCAGCCTCTTTCTTCTTAGCCTCTTTCGCAGCCAGCTTAGGACACGCTTTGATGACATGATCATTTCCCTTACAGTACTTGCAAAATGTCTTCTGTTTGTCACCCTTCTTCTCATCTTTGTCTTCCTTCTTTGGTTGCGCAGCATTTGCAGATTTCTGCTTACTAGAAGAAAAGCCAGCTTTACCTTTCCCGCTTCTCTGACTAGCAACGAAAGCTTGATCTGCGACACGCATAATATTCCTGTTTTGCCTTGACTGGTCTTCTTGCAGCAAAACAGAAACTAACTCCTCAAATGATAAGGCATTGGGATTGCCTTTCATCATCAAGCGAAGAGTGGAAGCAAAACCCTGATAAGAATCTGGTAGACCATTCAAAACAGTCTGCACAAGTGAACTGTCTGACAGGATTTCATCTGCAGAAATGAGCTGCTCTTTGAAATCCTTGATCTTTGTCAAAAAGCTATCCATAGAATCACCTTCGTTCATATGCTCACTCTCCAACTGTTTTCGGAGATAAGCAACACGAGCCTCATTTCTTGCCTGATACAATGTGGCAAGTACATCCCAAGCATCCTTAGAAGTCCTGCAGGAGCGAATATGTGGGATAATGGTACGTTTGACAGACAGTGCAATCAAGGCATGAGCCTGCGCATCTCTACCATCCCAACGAATCTGCTCTGCTGAAAGTGGTGGTTCTCGAACAGCTGCTACAGCACTTGTGCCTGCACCATCATCAACAGTACCTGTTTCTGATGTGTTTGCAGCATTCCCAGCCACAATAGGACGTGCATCAATACCCTGCACAATGTTCCATAACCCCTTTGCTACCAATACATGTCGCATCATATATGCCCACAATGGATAGTTGGTGCCATCCAACTTATCCTCAGCAGCCAACATGCGGAATACATCATTGTTGTCAGCCATGGCCAATGACTGTACTACTAGATGTAAATGCTGTCTGTAAGAGGTAAACCTGTATAAAATCGACCTGTGCTATGTAGCACAGCCCAAAACAGACGAATGGGCACCTGTCCTGCAGATTTTAATCTTGACAGAAAATCTGCACAGTAGGACGATTTTGCCTGCGCAGTACTTGGAATGCAAAAACGGAGGGCGAAATGACTTCAGATCAAAATTCTGAAACGAACGAACCCTACGGGCTTTCCCACGGCATATACTAACCTGCAGACGCTCGTGAAACCTCGTCGCAATCGGAGGAGATGAAGCGGTAGGTGCCGGTGATGCTGCCCGGGAGGAGGAAGCCTGCTCTGATACCAATTGTTGGAATTAGGGTTGCAGGAATGCACACACAACTTCAAGAAGATGAGGAAGCTTGAGCACAACACAGTAGTGTATTATGAGTGCCAAAAATGAAAGATAACCAGCCCTAGAAGATAATAGGCGTATATACAATGCACGGGGGAAAAAACCTCCTAGTGAGGGAAAAAGTGCCCCGGCGGTCCTAAGTGTGTTCACACACATCACTACTATAATATGGTAACAGATAGATGTCTGCGGATTTAGTGCTACCAGGTTCTGTCAAGGTATCCCCACTTCCGTTCATTTTGCTGCTTTTCTAACTTCACCACTTACTTTAGAGTACAAAGTGATGCTTTGAGGTGAGGATGGCTCTACCTCTTCTAGTGATATCCCAGCTACATCGGCTAGCAACATAGAGATGGGAGTTGCACATGATCCTTGAATATGAGCCCTTTGTGTTTGGTTGATCCTCCGTGCTACTATTGATGTTAGTAGCTTTAGAACCATGTTGTCTTCTTTGAACTGGTCTTCTGTTGTCATTGTTGTTGTATCTCCATCTTCTAGAATGCTGGCTTCTTTGTCCCCTCCTTCCAAAGTAACTATCTTTGTCATTAGAGCTATGTCTGCCATATTGGATGTTGGCATATCTAGGAGTGAGATTTTGGAACCCATTCTTTGATCTCCAGTCTTGTGAAGAAGGCGTTTCTCTTTTTGGCTGTCCTTGGCTTCTCCCTTTGTTGTAAGGGTATTTATTGCCGCCACTCGAGGGCTTGGAGAGCCATAGGTGGTGGCTTCCTTTTTAGGGAAATGGTAACTTTGGCTTGCATAACCAAAATCAGAAGAAGGAACTAGGGGCTATTGGATTTTGGGAGTGTGTTGTACCTCATGGGGTGTGGGTGTACAGACGGGTGGCACTTTAGTTTCGGCTATGGGGGTCGAGTTTTCTAGGGTTAGGAGTTGGTATTCTTCATGGCTGTGTGAAGAGCATGTGGAAGGTGAGAGAGAATGTAGAAGGTTGTTGTAGGCGAAGGGTTATGGCTTAGAGTGAGAAGGGGTGTTGCAGGCAAACAGATAGTTACACCAAGATTAGTTGGTGTAGGCAAAGGGTTATGGCTTAGAGTGAGAAGGGGTGTTGCAGGCAAACAGATTAGTTGGTGTAGGCAAAGGGTTATGGCTTAGAGTGAGAAGGGGTGTGGTGTAGGCAAAGGGTTATGGCTTAGAGTGAGAAGGGGTGTTGCAAGCAAACAGATAGATACACCAAGATTAGTTGGATCTTGCGGGGATTCAAAAAGAGTTACCATGTAGCATTGGTGCACAACGGTTGAAAATTCTTGATGAGACTACGTCATGTCGCTTAGCACTTGAGGTGAATCTTTCATGATTGTTTGGAGAGGGGCGATGTCATGATGCTGATGGATGCTTAGGTAGTGGATTGGTGGTGCTATCGCCTTAATGAAGGGATTCGGTGGCATCGACACATGGTAGGGTCACAGGCTGGTAACTGTTGATTGGCTTCTGGAAATGTTCACCGTTGAGTGTGTTGAGAAGGAAGGTGCCCTCGTAGAATTTTTTGACTATTCAAAATGGTCTTGTCCACCGGAGTTTCAGTTTTTCGGGATGCAGAACCATGCAAGATTGAAATAATAGGTCTGGATCTTCTTCCTTGAACATGTGAAACTTGGAGTGTGGCGGCCCATTTCTTCCTTCTTTTTTGGATAACTATGGTGACGAAAAACTCTTGAAGCGTGCTTCATCCAGCGCAAGGAGCTGATCCAGGCAATGTTGCAGGGACTCTTCTAGGCTTAACTTTTTAACAATGGCAATGTGGAGACTTGGTACGTATTCCATTGGTACGACTACCTCTATGCCATATACTAGTTTGAATGGGGTCATTCCGATCGAGATCTTGTAGGCTGTGCCGAAATGCCCATAAAGCTTTTCATCCTAGTCATTGTGATTTTGATTAACCAATTTTGTGAGGTTCTGCTTGAGGATTTTGTTGGTCGACTCAACTTGACCGTTGGCCTGCAGATAGGACACTATGGAGCGTTTATGAATGATGAGATGTTGGGTGACCAGTTCTTTGATGACATCATGAGAAAGTGCTTACCTTGGTCACTAATCAGCTCAATCTGGCATCTAAAAAATGAGTGATTATTATCTCATAGAGGAACTTGGCACTTGATTGTGCTGTATTATCTCGAAGAGCACGGGCTTCTACCCATTTAGTGCTGGCCACCAGGATATACTTATGACTGGTGAAACAGGCAAGGGGCTTAAATGGGCCAACAAAGTTGAGGCCCCATTTTTGGAATGGTTCTAGGGGGGGATTGGGTTGTGTGGCATCCTGTCTCTATTTGGAGACATTGGCATACGTCACACTATTTGGCCCATTTGTAGGCATCACCAAGTACTGTCAGCCACATGAGAGTCTTGCTTGGGGGATTTTCCTTTTGGTAATTTCTCCGGCCAGGTGTCCTCCACTAGTTCCTTGGTGAGCTTCTCTGAGGATAACTTTTTCATGCTCATGTGGTGGGATACACCTCTGGAGGATTTAGTCAATCCCTTTCTCATAAAGCTGGTCGGCTATGACTTGGAAAGTGCCGGCGGATGGCAATCCGCTTTCGCTAATCTCTGAAAAGACTATCCACCAGATTTATAACAATAAATGTTAGCATTTCATCGTACCATGTCTAGGGGATGGGGATGACTGTGTCAGTTGTGAACAACTTAGTATCCGGTAGGTCATTCGCTACTTCGCTTGGGGCTTCTTCGGACTACAGCCGGGATAGATAATCTACCACTGTATGAGCACCTAGGGTGTGCACTATTGTGAACTCAAATTCCTGAAATATTAGTATCCATCTCGCTAGTTTTCCTATCAGACTCTGCTTATCCACAAAATACAGCAAGGCGGAGTGATCCACATGAAAGAAAAACTTATTGCCTAGTAAGTAGTGCCAAAATTTGGTGACTGAGTAGATCATGCTAAGGGCTTCTTTGTGTGTGGTTGAGTAGTTTTGCTCAGCATTAGAGAGCCTTTGACTGGCATAGTAGACAGGCCAGAACCATTTCTTGTTGGCTTCTTGCATCAGAACACTACCAATTGCCACATCAGAGGCATCCACAAAGACATGAAAGGGTAGTTCCCAGTTTGGGGCTGGACAATAGGTGCTTCAAACAACATGATCTTGAGATGCTAGAACACGATGTTGCATTCTACTGTCCAGTTGAAATTTGTCTACCTCAATCACTTGGTCAGAGGTGTTTTGATCTGCACCATCTTTTGATTTAAGGGGGTTGCTACATGGGTGAGGTATCTAAGAATTTGGCTGTGCCATCTGACTTGCCCCAAAAATCTTCTTAGCTCTTTCTCGTTTGTTGGAGTTGGGGCTTTCCGGATCACCTTGCGGGTGTTAAAATTTGAGCATAATGATGAGCTATGGTGGATCAAACACTAGAATCAACATCATTAACAAAGTGATTAGTAAATGATTAAGACATAATTAGTGAATAATTATGATTAAGATATAATTAGTGAATAATTAGCAAATAGATTAATGTAGGCATGGATACTCAAAAACTAGTAAATTCTCATTAGGGCTATGCCTCAATTTATAGAGTTTACATCAAGCATCAAATCCCATTGATTTCTTCATGATTCACTCCTAGAATATCTCCACCTCTTGCCTGATTCTCTCCACCTCTTCTCTTTTCCCTGAATATCTCCCAGAATAACTCCACACTCCTAAATTCTCTCATGCTACCCTTTATTCTCTCCCAGTAGATTCTTCTCACCTTTTCACAGGTTCTTTCACAATTACATCTTCTCTTTTACAGCCTCTAACCAAGGGCTTGTTGTCCCCCGCACACACCCTATTCACTTGTATTTTCAACACCTCCCCTCAAGTGAATAATCCTAGCACACCTGGACCCTATACCAAGTTTCCCTCTTACTTGATAGCCCGCGCTGATCAGTGCCTCAAGTCCCTAAACTCCATAGTCCTTGACACACTCTCTCTCTATGTGTCCAAGGCTACTATAAGTGCCCACGACCTTGACTAAAGTGCTCACACATACATCTACCACGTGGCCTACATCATCGGTGGCTCAGAGGTGGTTTTACTTTATTGGGGCAGGTTACATTGGGTTGTGGGGTCTCTCTCTCTCTCTCTCTCTCAGAAAAGATGATCCGACTCCACTTCCTTTGGAGCCTCCATGAAGTTTGCCGATGTCGTTCCTTCTTCACTGGGTTTGCTATAGCAGTCTCTCGCCATGTGTCTTGGCTTTCCACATTTGTGGCAAGTGAAGGTCCTTCCTCCTACTCTGCCTCTTCCTCGTCCTCGTCCTCGAGAGAATCCTCCTCGGGTGAAGAATGCTTTTTCCTCTCCTGCTATATTGAGTCGAGCCCTTTCTTCTCTTTGCCTCTGCTTTCTTGCTCTAGTAGAGCTGCTTCTATCTCGTGTATCTTCAATTCAGGTACATTCTTTAGTGTTGCTACAATGTTTTCATAATCTCCTTTGTCCACACTCTTCAGAAGTACAGCTAATGCTTCATCATCTTCTACCTTTTGCCAATAGCTATGCTTAATGCTTTTATATTTGTTCAAGTGTGTGATTAAAGGTTCACTTTCCTTCATGTCCAATTTGTAGAATTGCATTAACAGATTTATCTTGGAATTTTTTGCTTGTGTACCAAATAATTTATTGAGTTCATCGCATGCATCTTTTGCCCACTGTATCCCTGTGATGTGATGACTGATTTCATCATTTAAACTGAGTGCAATAAGTCCCAATGCTTTTTCATTCCTGCTCTTCCACTCATTTTCCCCTCTCTCTGGGCATTCATCTTTCCCTTCAACTAATTCCCATAGATTTTTCCTCATCAGTAAATACATGGTTTTTGTCTGCCATGTATAAAACTATTCCCCATTAAATTTGGCTATTTCCTGTGCTGAACTCATGGTGATGTGAAGAGGGTCTTACCTCGATCCAATTTCAAGATTCAAGGGCAGTGTCTACCCTTTTACAACTCAATCTGGTGTTTAATGCTCCCTCTCCCTCTTTCTTCCTTTTCTAAGCTC
The DNA here is from genome assembly GCF_041138505.1 of Cibotium barometz. NCBI lineage: Eukaryota > Viridiplantae > Streptophyta > Polypodiopsida > Cyatheales > Cibotiaceae > Cibotium > Cibotium barometz. The sequence goes on from NC_141107.1 coordinate 13,981,427, forward strand.
TCCATTGCTGCAGAAACTCCATCCCTCTCAAGCTCTCCCTTCTTCTCAAGCTCCCTCCCTCTCCATTGCTGCAGAAACTCTATCCCTCTTTAGTCTACTCTAGGTTCAGAGAGCCTATTCTCAAACTCTAACCCTCTTTTAAGCTTTCCATTGCGGCATTGAAAACCTTGAACTTTCTCTCCTCTCCACTCCTCTGTTGTAAAACAAGCTTTTCTTTTCCCTTCTCTTTTCTTACCACCATGGCCTCTTCCAGTAATGTGAGAAGACCTAGGGAGAAGATGGAAGAGCTTGTGCTACATAACACCAAAGATGAGAATGGAGTTTGGGCTCCAACAAGATTCAAGGTTGGGGCTCAGGTCTACATACAGCCAAGCTCTAAGGGACCACATCGAGTGCGTCAACTGGGGAATATGCTACATCATTGGAAGGGGCGGCTACAACAAGATTCAAGGTTGGGGCTCGGGTCTACATATAGCCAAGCTCTAAGGGACCACATCGAGTGTGTCAACTGGGGAATATGCTACATCATTGGAAGGGGCAGCTACAAGGCTTCAAGTATACTAAGAAGGAAGGACTGGTTGCCATAGTGCAACATGTGTATACCCTTGGAGACCTGTACATTTAAGGCCAACGACCAAGGTTTCCTTCAAATTGTCAGTGTAAGATAAACACAGCTTTGACAACATGCTAATATTGGATTTTTTGTTTTAAATTTTCTTATGACTTCATTTTCTTATGTCTCTTTGTAGATATTTTCCCCTCTAATTATGTTGAGGAACAACCACTCCAAAGCCTCTATGGAGTTTTCTATGCTATGCATGCATCCATTGGAGAGGCAATGTTTGTATCTCAAAGCCCAAGTGATCTTGTATAGAACAATATCTTTTCTTTTCTCACTCATATTTTGTAGATAAAAAACCATGTTTATTTGACAAGCTAGAAGAGATCCCCAACCCCCCTCTTAACAATCCCGAATGGCCTAAACCTGATGCTTGGACCATCTTATGCTTAAAGTTTAAGATGGTAAGTGATATCAAGACACCACTCAAGTTTTCAAAGGCATCTAGGTTAGTAGGGTTAAATTGGTTTTGTCCTTTACATGTTTTTGTGCACATATCCAATTCCATGCCAATGCACCAAACAAAAACAATGTATATTTGTAAGGAGGTATAGTCTGATCTCATTCAAGGATTACTAGGAGAGGGTTGGGAGGTTAATGAGGGGTCACATCAAGGTGATGTGTACAAGTGCAATGTAGTAGATTCTACAGTGTCTTTCAGGTTCTTGAAGGTATGCTCTATTTTGTACATGCGTCTGCACTACCAAAGATGGATGCAAAAGCACGGGACATGGATCCCACTTCAAGCCTCAAAAGAAGAAATTATGCCTATTGAGGTAGCTGTGATGATGCAAAATGGATGGATTGAGCGAGTGGCAACAGGCATTGGAGCCTAGCAGACCTATGTCAACACTTTCGCATCATGGGCTTTGACAATGTGGAAGAGTCAAGTTTCAAGTTGATGAGAAGAAAGGTATATCTGATTCCACTACATGTCTAGAATTAACCCTTACACTTTCTAGCTATTGTGCCACTTTCTATATTTTTATAGATTGGGAAGCATAAGGAGGGGACAACCATGGTCTCAGAATCATGGCAAATGGAGGACCTTGAATTTTCAGCAGAGCAAGGTGCATAGCCCTACCAACACATAGTAGGCATGTGGAAGAGCTTGAAGATGAACTGAGTATATGGGAAGGAGATGGAGATCAACATGAAGTAAATGTCACAAGAGGGGCAAAAAATGAAGACATTATAACAATTTTAGATTATATGACATGCTTGTAATTTTGTCAAATTGTAATTTTTTTTTGTCTAGCGGTCTAGTGTGAAAAGGCCAAACTTTAAATTTTAACTATAAATAGCCAAAGGTGCCTTCGTTCTCATTTTCATGCAATAGAAACCAAGCATGAGCTCACACTATCTTTTTGCATTCACATGGCTACCCACTTTGACAACTTTTCATGCAATAGAAACCAAGCATGAGCTCACACTATCTTTTTGCATTCACATGGCTACCCACTTTGACAACTTTTGTGAGTTCCTCTCCACCACCCCGTGGGCGGGCAAGAGCAAGCTCTTTGTCATGTTCTCTCGTGGCAGTCGACTTTGAAAAGTCACTCGCCCTTGCGTCCCAACATTATGAGACGTAGATTGCATACATGGAGCAATACTTGGCTCCCCACTCCATCTCCTTTCCCCATTGCCCCAATGATCGATGGGTGCCTATTGAGCTACTACTTAAGTACATTCAACAATATGCCCGCCCCTACATTCAGCGCCTTGAATGCTTCATCGACATTTGCATCCCTACGCAGCAGGAGCTTATTGTACCTTCAATAAGCAGGAGTTGAAGAGGTTGGGGAAGGGCAATTTAGGAACTAGGTTCCTCTCATGGCTGGCAACTTTTGTGTTCCTCATCAACGATGAGGATTCGGATGAGGAGGTAGAGATGCCTGGATTGCAGTTGTTGGCAGCCATGAGAGGAACTAGCTAGGTTCCTCTCATGGCTGGCAACTTTTGTGTTCCTCATCAACGATGAGGATTCGGATGAGGAGGTAGAGATGCCTGGATTGCAGTTGTTGGTAGGGTATTTGAGGGATGACAAGGAAGTGAAGGCAATAGAAATGAGTGCTGGTGTAGAAGAGCAGCTTGCATCAGAGCACTTTCTAGAGGGTGCACAATCTGCAGTTGAACAACCCACCACTGTAGTTGAAGATGCGGGGCCATTTTCCCCACACGAGGAGAGCAAGGTGCTGCCAGAGCTTGAGATCAATCTCTTGAGCACCATTGTGGTGGAAGGTGAAGAATACTTATTTCTTCATGACCTTGAAAAGGCAGCTGGCTTGAGAATGGATGAATGCTTGGGCATTATATGCACGCGATGTGCGGTGGACCTTGATACGTCCAACCTCGGTCCTCACCTAGATAGTGATATATTACCCCTTGGAGAATCTATCACACAGACAGTTGCTTTGGTCAAGGAAACTATGGTTGAGACCGACCGCGGAGCAAGCCCTAGTTCTAGAGGAGGAATTCACAACCTTACAAGACAAGCTAGAGGGCTGAAAAGAATACCCTTGCTTTGCTGGAGTGATGGAGGAGACCAAAGCACCAAAAAAGGATGAGGCTAAGTCCTCGACTGACCTCTCCGTCCCCACCAGCACTTTAGCAAAAGAAGACATTGAGCAAGAGGCAATAATCGACCTTTTACAACCTAGAAACATTTGTAATTACATATAGGAAAATATTTTGATTTTTCCTTTGATTGTAGAGGGTGGTTAAAATTGACGCATTTGCTGGGAGAGGCGGCGGCAGCATAGACTAGGCAGCCAAGGTCCATGGACATGATGCTGCATTGGTGCACTATCCTGGTTGACTTCCTATGGATGGCATCGCCATTATCCACAGGGACTACACCCCTCAATCTGCCTTCACTCTCTTCTTTTTGAAAGCCCTCTCTAAGGTGCTCTCTGTAGCCTCTATGGCATAGAGCACCAAATGTATAGTTCTGATTAAAAAATCCCTTGGGCCTTCGATGTTTTTGGTTCTAGATTTAGGGGTAAGCTTCTTGCTCGTATAGGTATAGCCAAAAGCATAGGCATAGAAAATCCTCAAGAAATAGCCCAATCACTCCTTGAGCACACTCTGCTCAATAACAAGAGAAGGAAGCTCAATATTGTAAGAAAGCTCAATATTGTAAGAAAGCTTTTGTAAAGATAATGTATCACTTCTTATTTATGAATACAATACAATTTTTGCAAACTTATTTTCATATCATTGTTTTTTCTAGTTTGTATCACTTCTTATTTATGAATACAATACAATTTTTGCAAACTTATTTTCATCAAGTATATCATTGTTTTTTCTAGTTTGTACCATCAATGTTTTTGTGAATGCATCAGAAATGACCCTAGGAGCTTGGGGGAGCAGTGCTAGAACAGTGCGAATTTTGAGCCTGCACCGTTGCTATAGAGCCCAAATTTGCACTGTTTTGGCACAGCTTCCCCAGCCCTTTAGGAGTAATTCTGATGCATTAGATGACAACTAATGTATTTTTACACATGATTAGAGGTATTTTTATCTTGTAAATTACTGTTTCATAATCAATGTACTCAACTTGATTATAAATGCATCAAAAATGATTCAGAGTGGCTGGGGGAGCAGTGCCAGAACAGTACGAATTTTGAGCCTACACCGCTGCTCACCGCTGCTGTAGAGCCCAAATTCGCATTGTTCTGGCATAACTTTCCCAACCCTCCAAGAGCAATTCTGATGCATTGGATGACCAATAATGTATTTTTATACATGATTAAAGGTATTTTTATTTTGTAAATTATTGTTTTTATAATTAATGTATAATGCATCAAAAATGATCCTGAGTGGATGGGGGAGCACTGCCAGAACAGTGCGAATTTTGAGCCTGCACCGTCGTTGCAAAGCCTAAATTCGCACTGATCTGGCATAGTTTCCCCAGTCCTCCAAGAGCAATTCTGATGCATTGGATGACAAACAATGTAAATTTACACATGATTAAAGCTGTTTTTATCTTATAAACTATTGTTTCTCACAATTAGTGTACTCAACTTCATTATAAATGCATCAGAAATGATCCTGAGAGTGGTTGGGGGAACAGTGCCAAAATAATGCAAATTTTGAGCCTGCATCGCCGCTACTACAGAGCCTAAATTCGCACTGTTCTGGCATAGCTTCCCCAGTTCTCCAGGAGCAATTCCGATGTATTGGATGATAAACACTATATTTTTACACATGATTAAAGGTGTTTTTATCTTATAAACTACTATTTCTCACAATTAGTGTGCTCAACTTCATTATAAATGCATCAAAAATGATCTTGAGTGGCTAGGGGAGAAGTGTCAGAACAGTGCAAATTTTGAGCCTACATCGCCGTTGCAAAGGCCAAATTCGCACTGTTCTAGCACAGCTTCCTCAGTCCTCTAGGAGCATTTCTGATGCCTTGGGTGACAAACTCGCACATGATAGACACTCCATGTTAAGAGAAACTTAAAATTTTAATTATCAGAAGGTTACAAATGAAAGCCAGATAGGCTTGTTACAAAGGGGAGTTTGAAACAAAAGAGTTGCTTCAAAAAAAAGGTTAACATCTAACATCTAAGATCTCTAGATCATGTCTCGCTCGCCTCGAATGCGCCGAGCTAGTTGCATGTCCTTGGCAGATATGGTAATCCTCCTTGCAATACATGCAAGGAGGATTACCATATCTGCCAAGGACATGCAACTAGCTCGGCGCATTCGAGGCGAGCGAGACATGATCTTAGATCTTAGATGTTAGATGTATTGCAAGGAGGATTACCATATCTGCCAAGGACATGCAACTAGCTTGGTGCATTCGAGGCGAGCGAGACATGATCTAGAGATCTTAGATGTTAGATGTAAGGAGGTTGGTGTCTTCAAAAAGCCCAACAAGGTAAGCCTCCTTCTTGCAATGCTTCAACGGCAATCCCCTACGCGCACGAAACTCTGTTCTATATCGTTGGAGAATCCTTCATTGTGCAAGCAAAAGGGGCTCTTCTTATCATCAGCAACTCAGTGTTCCTCTGATAAAACTTGATTTCTTGTAGAGCCCTATACCCTTGGCACACCCTTCTCCTTGGAGCTCTTTGTGTTGTGTTACTGCGTTGGCGAGGTTGGGACTTCCTTGGCTTGAAGAGCTTGACCTTTCTACGCTTGCGCGCACTTGCAAGAACCTCCTCTTGGTCTCTCATAGTCTGAATCCTCCTCCTCCTATTGCTGTGGTACTTGTGTATCAAGTTCCTCCTGGGTAGGTAGGGGATCCGGTCCTGGTAGTAGGGTCTTGCCACCTATGGTGCTGGGCAATGTAGGAATGCTTTCACCAACCCAGTCGAACTGCTCATCATCGGCCTCTCTGTCTTGATCTTTGGGGTGGCTGCATTGTGGGGTCTTCTTCCCACACTTGCTCCCACTAGAAGGGCCTGCATGTGTGTGCGATGGTGTTGCTGTGGGAGGAGGGTTGGACTCTGGTGATGCCATTGGGCGTGTCCTAGAATCCAAGGGCCACTCTCTTCCATGGTGTCGCCAGTATATGGTCGTTGGGTGCCTTGCACTATGTTTTGTGAAGGCATGGTAACACGTGCGGTGTTCTTAGTGCATGTCATATCCATGTGTTGGTGTCCTTACGTGGGTGTCTACGTAGATCTTGAGCTCAAGCTCTCTAAAAAAGTGAAATGAAAATGAAGTGAGAGAAGGAACTATTAATAGTTTTTTTCAGGGGAAAAAAAAAACCTAACTAAACTTATTTTCTTAGCCTTATTACATCTAGATTTATGCTAGTGCATGCACAGCCCAATGCCTCCCTTGTCTCCTCATTCCTGCACGCCAAGCACCATGCCTATGAGGAGCATTGGTCTGCAACCATTCAAGCCGAGCATGACTTTTTGCAGCCTTGCGTGCCTCTTGCGCAAGCTTAGATTGTTGGGCCCGCTCCCTAACCAATACCCTTCCAAAGGTTGTGCGATAAAACCAATTGAACATCTCTTGTAGATAGTTTGTACGTGTTCCTCCTATAGAAACTCCACCTCCATGTCTTGTATTTTTGAAATAAACCCCTCTTGCTTTATAATGTGATTTCTCCATCCCTTGGGTACTCCACATGTCAAGCGATCCATACTTGTTCATGAAATACGCACCATGCGCATAAACTGTGTGCTGTACACATGACAATAGAATTTAATTAGAAAAAGTCAAGGTTAAAACACCAGTTTATTTTTTTATTGTATAACTTACCATATAGTGTGTTACTTTACTCTCTCCCCAAGCACCTAACACACTTTTGGTGAATTCTATGATATGTTGTTGGAATGATGCTCGTTCTTGGGCAGTTGTGCTACTTTGATTCATAATGCGAACTATGTTATTGAAATTTATCCAAAGCTATTTGCGCATATTTACAAGAGCTGGCATTGGACAATCTACATTTGTGGTGATTGCACACAGGTCTCTCCAGAGTCCCCAAGTCTTCTTTGAATTCTCTATGTTTGCTGGCTTCTCCAAAAATCTCCTTGCCTTTGATCCAGTCATGGAGACCTTTTGAGCAACCTCGCATGACATACCAGAGGCCTGCTTATTCACTTCAATTTTTATGTTTCCGCCATGGCAGCCCAGAGAATTCAAAAGATGCTCTAATTTACCAAGGGCTGCAACTTTCCTCTCTTGTGTAGGCATTGTGAATGCATAATCGATATGGCACTTAAGCAATCGATCAAAGCTTCTCATGAATGCATGAAGTATGCAAAAGTGAATATTCTTTAGTGGAAAATTAATAATGGGGCTCCAATTTGAATTCTTGTTTGGTTCTCCTAGAATATCACGAGACATGACACCTTCCACCCATCTTGCATTTGGTTGTTCCTCATCTTCATCATCAGTTGACTCGGTTGGATCTACTGCATCTTCTTGTTGCTTCTTCCCTTTCTTGGGACCTTTCGAGACATCCTTCCCAACAGAACCAACCTTCTGTATACCTTTTCCATTTGTCTTTTTCTGCCTAGGAATATCAATCTAAGCATTACAGTATGGACAAGGCCATCGCGCCTTGACCACAACCCATCATGCATTTAATTGTCTTCAAATCTCCCCCAAGATGCCAATCCACCTTGAACTTTCCCATGTTTTCTACATCTAAAAGTTGACCATCAATTTGGAAATGATGTGTGGCTTCATTTGGGAGGGTCAGGATTCTAGAGCAGTGCCTAGTTCCCTGACCATTCCTCAGCCCATTTCCATAGCCATGTTCAATAGATCCGTCCTTGTGGTTGCATTAAGATCGATGGTTGGATCCACCCTTAGGTCTCCATGACCTCATTCACAAGATGGTCAAAATGCTTCCTGAGCATTCTTGACATAAAACAGTCATTTAAAAATAGGTTTTATAAATACAGTTTCTAAATGAACTCTCATCTTTCCACATTGTTCCACATCATTTCTCAATTTTTCACATTCTTCTACATCAATTCACACATTGCTTATTCCACATCCATTCATATGTATTCCCATCGTCCTTTATCCATTCTCATCCAATCACATCATGTTACATCTTATCACATCTATCCACATCTATCCTCATCACATCACGTCACATCCATCCACATCACATCTCATCCATTCACATCTATCCACATCACATCCATCCACATCACATCTCATCCATTCACATCTATCTAGGTCCACATCACATTACATCACATCTATCCACGTCACACAACATATCCACATCACATCTCATCCATTCATATCACATCACATCCATCTACATTCATTTAGATCCACATCACATCCACATATCATCACATCACGTTTACATCTATTTACATTACTTCACATCCATTCACATCTACCCAGATCCACATCACATCACATCTCATCTATCCACATCATATCTTATCCATTCATAACATCACATCGCATCCATTCACATCTCAGCACATCACATTCATATCTCACCACATCTCACCACATCCATTCAGATATCATCACATCACATTCACATCCATTCACATCTCATCACACCCATTCACATGTCATCACACTCATTCACATCTCATCACATCCACTCACATCTCATCACATCCATTCACAACTCATCACTCTCATTCATATTCATATTCATTTACATCACATCACATCCATCCACAACTCATCACTCTCATTCATATTCATTTACATCACATCACATTCATTCACATCCATCCTCATCTTAGCACATCTCATTCACATCCATCCACATCACATCACATTCATTCCATCCACCACATCACATTCACATCTCACCACATCCATTCAGATATCATCACATCACATTCACATCCATTCACATCTCATCACATCCACTCACATCTCATCACACCCACACATCCACTCACATCTCATCACATCCATCTACATCCACTCACATCTCATCACATCCATCTACATCTATTCAGATCCACCACACATCCACCCACATCTCATCACACCCACTCACATCTCATCACATCCATCTATATCTATTCAGATCCACATCACATCTTATCACATCCACTTTTAGTACAGTTTCTCTACTTTCGATACTGACAGGACTTTTCTAAGTTTCTGCCAATTGCTCGATCTAGTTAAAGGTACTTTTTCTCGACCCCATTAAATCTAAGTATCACAGTGTTGTTGAAGGTTAAAAAAGAGAAAATAAACCTTATCACAGAATTGAATAGTAAAAACTCAAAAAGAGCATTTACGTATTGTATTTTCATTCCTTAGGCTTCATTAATGAGAACTAATTCTAAACGTCCATTTACTTATTGGATCCTCGATCCTCCCAGGGATTCCAGATTCCCTTTTCTGAATAAGAATTATCCAAGTTTTCTTGATGGATATTTTCACATTCTTTCTCAAATTTCTCAAATAAGATATATTCAATATTCTTCTTTTAAATAAAAGATTCACGGGATTTACAAAAATCAATTCTACCCATATTTCTCAATAAAAATGATAATACTCAAAATTTCACTTTTGATAAATACTCATAATTTGAATTATGCCCAAAAATTCCTCTTTTAACATTTAATTGATTGGATCTCGAATATCATGGGAATTCCTCTTTTTGCATAAAAATAAATTTATAAAAAATTACTCTTTTCTCAAAATCAAATAATTATGCATAAATACTAAAAATTTATTTTCCATGAATATGATGAAAATCATTCTTTTTGCATAAGGTGTCTAATCCTAGAATATGGTAGGAAGTCCTCTTTTAGCATTATGCATAAAAATAAGATATGTATTATTTTTTGAAAATTTTACCATAGCTTTGCTTTTATTACTGAGTATTCAAATCATAATTTTCAACATAACTATAAACATAATTATGATTATTCCACTAGATTAAGTTAATTTAGACATTCCTCTTTTCCCAATTTACTAGGATAATCCTTTTCTCATTTAGAATGAATTAAAGTAATCTTTATTTACTCATAAATAATCTAAAAAGGATTAACCACTATTTTCACTAATCCAGAATCATGAAAATATCAATTCTTATCCTCTAGCTCATCGAGCCTAGAGTTTAGATTTGAATTAAGAGACCATCATTAAGAAGCATTCTTTTTCAAGTGATTTAGCCATAAAGATGGCTACTGTTTTAGAAAGAGAGAGATTTACTTAAATAAAGCATTATAAAAATAAGTATAAAGATTAACTTAATGCTAATCAAACATTAAAAAACTTAGGGAAAGCTTGATTTGAATAAAAACTAGCATTTTGAAAGCTTCTCAAGCTTGAGAGAGGTTGAGAAGAAGAAAGTCATTAAGATAATTTGAGAAAACCATATAAATCAAATTTACCTCCAAGTTTGGAGATTGATTCTTTATTTAGCAGTGAAGCCCCCAATCAATTAATTGGTCCACCAAGAAGAGAAGAGCAACTTCAAGAGTTGTTGGAGAGAGAGAGAAGCTCCAAGCTCCCAAGAGAGAGGAAAATTTAAGGGATAATAGAAATATGATTATTTAAGATAGTACTGGCATGGTGTAGCTCCAATATGAAAACACAAAGGAATGAGGGTCTATTTATAGGTGAGGGAGGCCACTAACCAAGTCCAACTGGGTTCTAGAATTTTCTAGGTTCTATTTGACTCAATTTGGACTAGCTTGGCTCCCTTTTTGATCTAGTTTGACTCTCAATTTGGACTAGTTTGATCTAGGAGATAGAGAAATAAAAATATCACATTTTTTTGAATTAAAAAACCCAACCATAAATGTGAAAAAGGCGCCTACCTCAAGAGTCCCCCTCTCGTTACCAAGGTGTCAAAAATGCATCATTTCTCTAAAATATCTCATTTTTAACTAATATCTCTTAATTTTTAACTAATAAACTTTGTACTCATTCAACTCTTCATCTTATGTGAGAATTTACTCAATTTTGGGTATTTTCTTTTATTCTTTGGATTTATCTCATCCTGGCACTTGGATTAATCCAATTGGCCCATTGGAACCTTAATTGGACCATAATCCAAAAATTTCTAAAAATTTGGACCCTTAGGCTAAGGTCCCTTATACCATTTTCAATTAATTCCTAATGCACATTGGAAAGTTCATTTTGAACTTCTGTTTCAAGGGAATCCATTTTAGACATTAGGAGGATTTTTGTATCCAAAGATATCTCAATTTTGAATTACCTCTCTCTAGATATTTTCTCTCTCTAGGATAAAACAGGATAAAACAAGATCTTTCTTCCATTTCAGAGAGGGGAATGATTACAAGAACATAAGGGGACGTTCTTACACCTTTATACCTCAAAAGCTAGAGGGAGGAATCTTACATCCTACCCCAATTAAAAAAACCCGAGATGTCCTCATCTCGCAACTGGAGGATAATCTCTTTCATCATCTTCTTCTTCAATCACTTCTAGCATTACTGCCTTTCATCTCGCAGCTGGAGGATAATCTCGCAGCAGCTGCTGGAGGAATCTCTTTCATCTTCTTCTTCTTCAATCACTTCTAGCGTTACTGCCTTGGAAGTGAACGGCCGATCTATGGACATCTCTCTTTGACTTTCCCTATTCTGAGAGACGGAGGTCTTGCATTACTTTGCATTGAAGCTGAGGGTTAGATAGACGGTCTATCTCTGGGATTTCCCTGATTTTGACGGAAGGGAGCCTAATTACTCTAGAAGGAAGGAGATGGAGTCTGGAATCTTGGTCCATGACTTTCCTGCCCCTGAAAACCTTGATCCAAAAGGAGTTGGGTAGTCCATACTACGATGTCCAAATCCTTGACAGTTATAGCATTTAACTTCTTTGTTCAAGGGTGGAACTTTTGAAGTTGAATTCCAAGAGGATTGAGTTATGGGAAAAGGACCTTTCTTCATTTCTAGAACTTCCTATATCCTGAGATTGACCTTGTTGTCTCTTAGGTGGTGGAAAGTTAGAATCACCTTTTAGAGCTATAAATCTTTTGAAAGATGATGGGATTGGATTCGGCGGAACCTTGATAACAAAGGCCTTGGCGAAATCCTTCGCCATACGTATGGCTTCAGCCATAGAAACTGGCTTGGCATTCTTCACCAGGGTATTCAAGGGTTCGTTCATTCCCCAAATAAACATGGCCATCAGCTGTTCTTCATCCAATGGTAGCGAGTACTTGAGGAGGAGAGCAAACGCTTGGTGATACACTTCAATAGTTCTGCTCCCCTGGGTTAACTCTAAGAATTCATTCATCTTGGTTTTCAAAAAGCCAAGAGGACAGAATCTCTTCCTTATGTAAATCTTGAGATCATTCCATGTCTGGATGTTCTGATCCAGACGGTTTGTCTCGCCAGTGGTTTCTCCATGCCACGCTGGCTGTTTTTACTATCTTCATCCTTGCAAGAGCCATTGTACTTTTCTCGTTGTACTCGGTGACATTGAAGTATTCTTCCATTACTTCGATCCACTTCTCCACAGCCTCACCCAAGTTTTCCCCTTCAACCTTGAAAGGTCTAGGCTGTAATCTATGAAGAGTTTTACGAACATCCGGGTTGAGTTTTTTCTCATCATGGGGGTTAACATTCCTACCACGATGACCTTGATCCATGATCCTATCAAAATAAAAATTCTTGTTAAGTCCCTTTTTCCCAAATTAACCAAGAGGCTTAGGTAAAAAGACCACTTTATTTATAATTCAAATCAGACTTTAGATCCAACTGATTCTGGGGTTCTTATAGATTGGTTAGTCCCCCACAGAACCCTGGGATAGAGATCCCTTCTACAAGAAGAACATACAGAACTCATTACCAGAGAATAATTCATTCATATTCTAAATACAATAATGGTCCATCAGACCGAAAATTCCATCTGAACATTTCCCACGAAAATTTCAATTATGCAGGTTCTCAATTTGTCATTCCTTAATTAGATCCACTGGGTCAAAGGTCAAAGAGTAGCAATCTGTCAGAACAATCCACTAATCTCATAGTGATTTGCTGAAGTCATAATTGTCTTCCAATTACTAACATCATCACTGGGATTCGTCCCATTCATCCTCATTGTGGCTTTGTTCTACTTATCTTCTTTCAACGAGAATTCAGAAATCATCATCTTTCAATCAGAATCCAAATCAACTCATTAAGTCTTAGCCAGAATTCATCATCTAGATAGCATTTTTGCTTATAATTTCAAGGTCTTAGATTTACTCGTATATATTGCCAGTAAAGAGTTGTAGTTATACTCACAGTATATACGGGTAATCACGATCCTTGGAACTATAAGGTCTTAGATTTACTCGTATATATTGCCAGTAAAGAGTTGTAGTTATACTCACAGTATATACGGGTAATCACGATCCTTGGAACTATAAGGTCAATACCATCATATCTAGGCCTCAAGCAAGTTAGGGATTCCACACAATTGCGGTACTTCCATCTGAAGACCCAATTTCCAATTTATGAATCTTCATTTTGAATACCAATTTGTATGAATTTGTGGTACTTCCATCTGTAGACCCAATTTCCAATTTATGAATCTTCATTCTGAATACCAATTTGATCACACAATTACAATCTTTCACTAGTACTTCATTAATTTTTGACATTTCTAGCTTCTTGGTTGTTCCACTTTAGCCAATTCTCTCTGATACTAGCAGCTCAAAGATCAACTATCGTAACATAATAGAATTGAGTCTCATTTTAGAGATCCATCAATCCAACCTAACCCCATCCAATCCCATGGGTTAGCCAACCGCCCAACCACTGTAGTGATAGGATCCATTTAGAAATTTGGTTATGTTTTGCCCCGGGTACTAAGGGAAAAGAGTTCCCAGGCCCCCTAGCCGGCGCATCAAGCAAACTTCAAGATAGCCACAACACTTACACACCCAATATGAAATTGCCTATTTCACAGATTCAGCTGTGAAATTGCCTATTTCACAGATTCAGCTGTGAAATTGCCTATTTCACAGATTCAGCTGTCTTTAAAACAATCTTTTAATGAAACCATAGTACCATTGATCATAATCCTCCAAAATATCTAGCTTGAATTTTAATTTCTGATGATCATTCCTTCATCGGTGTACCTATGGCATCATTGGCAACCAGAACACTCACCACTTATTCACTCAAGGGCCTTTTCAATAGTTCCTAGCTCATAGTACTCGAAAATATCATCATATAAGAAAAATACAGATGGACTCTCCATTGAAGATCAACCAACAGATCCATATAAAAGAGCCATGGACTCATCCGTTGAGGACCAACAAGGCCAATCAACCAGATCCATGCCCAAGTTCAGAAAACAACTCTAACTCCTTGTTCCATTTTTTTCCCCAACACATGCATGGGTATCTTTGATGACCCGGAGCCCGAGCACCGTATGGTCAGCACCCTCTAGGCTCCTTCATAGGTCACCCAGCGCTTCACTCATAGGCCGCTTCCTTGGTCCCTCATCCACCGTATCGGAAGCTCACCATTTAAATAGAACCGAGGCTGGTCAAGACCTCGACCGGCAGACCTTGCTATGCGAGACGTCCTCCATTGACTCTTTGTCAGCTGTTGCAACTTTATCACTTAGGTTTCCACAACCTCATTCACAAGATGGTCAAAATGCTTCCCTAGCATTCTTGACATAAAACAGTCATTCAAAAACAGGTTTCATAAATACAGTTTCTAACGAACTCTCATCTTTCCACATTGTTCCACATCATTTCTCGTTATTCCACATTCTTCTACATCAATTCACATTGCTTATTCCACATCCAATCATATGTATTCCCATTGTCCTTCATCCATTCTCATCCAATAACATCATATTACATCTCATCACATCTATCCACATCTATCCTCATCACATCATGTAACATCCATCCACATCACATCTCATCCATTCACATCTATCTAGGTCCACATCACATTACATCACATCTATCCACATCACAACATATCCACATCACATCTCATCCATTCATATCACATCACATCCATCTACATTCATTCAGATCCACATCCATTCATATCACATCACATCCATCTACATTCATTCAGATCCACATCACATCCACATATCATATCACGTTCACATCTATTTACATTAGTTCACATCCATTCACATCTACCCAGATCCACATTACATCACATCTCATCTATCCACATCATATCTCATCCATTCATATCTAACCAGATCCACATCACATCTCATCCATTCACATCTCATCACATCACATTCACATCTCACCACATCTCACCACATCCATTCAGATATCATCACATCCATTCACATCTCATTGCATCCATTCACATCCATTCACATCTCATTGCATCCATTCATTCACATCTCATCACATCCGTTCACATCTCATCACATCAGTTCACATCTCATCACATCAGTTCACATCTCATCACATCCACTCACATCTCATCATATCCATTCACAAATCATCACATCCACTCACAACTCATCACATCCACTCACATCTCATCACATCCATTCACAACTCATCACATCCACTCACATCTCATCACATCCACTCACAACTCATCACTCCCATTCACATCCATTTACATCACATCACATTCATTCACATCCATCCTCATCTTATCACATCTCGTTCACATCCATCCACATCACATCACATTCACAAGAGTTATCAAAGTTTTCTCGATGGATATTTTCACATTCTTTCTCAAATTTCTCAAATAAGATATATTCAATATTCTTCTTTTAAAAATAAAAGATTCATGGGATTTACAAAAATCAATTCTACCCATATTTCTTAATAAAAATGATAATACTCAAAATTTCACTTTTGATAAATACTCATAATTTGAATTATGCCCAAAAATTCCTCTTTTAACATTTAATTGATTGGATCTCGAATATCATGGGAATTCCTCTTTTTGCATAAAAATAAATTTATAAAAAATTACTCTTTTCTTATAATCAAATAATTATGCATAAATACTAAAAATTTATTTCCCATGAATATGATGAAAATCATTCTTTTTGCATAAGGTGTCTAATCCTAGAATATGGTAGAAAGTTCTTTTTTAGCATTATGTATAAAAATAAGATATGTATTATTTTCTAAAAATTTTACCGTAGCTTCGCTTTTATTACTGATAATTCTTAATTTTTCCTAAAAGAATAAAAGCTTGTAATGAAAATATGATAGTAGTTCTTCTTTTATGCTTAAAATCAAACTATGTATTCAAATCATAATTTTCAGCATAACTATAAACATAATTATGATTATTCCACTAGATTAAGTTAATTTAGACATTTCTCTTTTCCCAATTTACTAGGATAATCCTTTTCTCATTTAGAATGAATTAAAGTAATCTTTATTTACTCATAAACCATCTAAAAAAGATTAACCATTATTTTCACTAATCCAAAATCATGAAAATATCAATTCTTATCCTCTAGCTCATCGAGCCTAGAGTTTAGATTTAAATAAAGAGACCATCATTGAGAAGCATCCTTTTCCAAGTGATTTAGCCATAAAGATGACTACTCTTTTAGAGAGAGAGAGATTTACTTAAAGAAAGCATTACAAATAAGCATAAAGATTAACTTAACGCTAATCAAACATTAAGAAACTTAGGGAAAGCTTGATTTGAATAAAAACTAGCATTTTGAAAGCTTCTCAAGCTTGAGAGAGGTTGAGAAGAAGAAAGTCATTGAGATAATTTGAGAAAACCATATAAATCAATTTTACCTCTCTAAGTTTGGAGATTGATTCTTTATTTAGCAGTGAAGCCCCCAACCAATCAATTGGTCCACCAAGAGGAGAAGAGCAACTTGAAGAGTTGTTGGAGAGAGAGAGAAGCTCCAAGCTCCCAAGAGAGAGGAAAATTTAAGGGATAATAGAAATATGATTATTTTAAGATAATACTGGCATGGTGTAGCTCCAATATGAAAACACAAAGGAATGAGGGTCTATTTATAGGTGAGGGAAGCCACCAACCAAGTCCAATTGGGTTCTAGAATTTTTTAGGTTCAGTTTGACTCAATTTGGACTAGTTTGGCTCCCTTTTTGATCTAGTTTGATCCAGGAGATAGGAGAGATAAAAATATCACATTTTTTTGAATTAAAAAATCCAACCACACATGTGAAAAAGGCGCCTACCTCAAGAGTCCCTCTCTCGTTACCAAGGTGTCAAAAATACATCATTTCTCTAAAATATCTCATTTTTAACTAATATCTCTTAATTTTTAACTAATAAACCTTGTACTCAGTCAACTCTTCATCTTATGTGAGCATTTACTCATTTTTGGATATTTGCTTTTATTCTTTGGATTTATCTCATCCTGACACTTGGATTAATCCAATTGGCCCACTAGAACCTTAATTGGACCATAATTTAAAAATTTCTGAAAATCTAGACCCTTAGGTTAAGGTCCCTTATACCATTTTCAATTAATTCCTAATGCACATTGGAAAGCTCATTTTGAACTTCTGTTTCAGGGGAATCCATTTTAGACATTAGGAGGATTTTTGTATCTAAAGATATCTCAATTTTGAATTATCTCTCTCTAGACATTTTCTCTCTCTAGGCCAAAACAGGGTAAAATAAGATCTTTCTTCCATTTCAGAGAGGGGAATGATTACAAGAACAGAAGGGGAGGTTCTTACACCTTTACACCTAAAAAGTTGGAGGGAGGAATCTTACACAATGGCTCCTTATTTTTTCTTTTTTTTTTGTGAATTTTTGAAAAGAAAGAAAAATAGAACACCAACCTGCTCGTTCACGTTGATGATTTCGGTGATGCTGCAGACATCAAAATTAACTAGAAACAACAGCGAAGCTCTCTTCCAAGACTACTCCACGACAAAAATAAACAAACACAACCAGTTTCTTAAAATTTTTCACTTCCACACAAATCTTATGCATTCATTTCCTACACAATGCACTACCAGAATGCAAAGGCAATCATGAATCTTATGCAATGGGAGCTGAAACTCCAAGAGGAAGGAAGAAACAAAGGTGTTTCCTCGGCAACGGTGCTAGAAATATTATGGGCTACCAAAGAGGAAACTCAATGCATTCACTTAAGGGAAGAGCAATAGAACACAACAATCGTAGGGCACTTACCAATGCTTCGAACTTGAGTCCCTTGAGACCTCCAAGATCACTTGTTAAGCTCCAAACCTCTAAGATCCACCTCCACGCTGTTACTGTAGATTTGCTCGCACCATTGCATAAGGCAATCAATCTTTCTCACTCTCCAACACAAGCATGAAACATACAAGCATAAAAGGGGCACAAGTGCTAGAATGCTCTCTCTCAATCTCTCTCAATCTCTCTCCAACACAAGCATGAAACATACAAGCATAAAAGAGGCACAAGTGCTAGAATACTCTCTCTCAATCTCTCTCAAGACACAAAGAAGAGCTCTCAATAGCACAAAGGGGGATTGTGTATTCATCATGAGAAAATGCCTTATATATAATTGGAACATACAAGCATAAAAGAGGCACAAGTGCTAGAATGCTCTCTCTCAATCTCTCTCAAGACACAAAGAAGAGCTCTCAATAGCACAAAGGGGGATTGTGTATTCATCATGAGAAAATGCCTTATATATAATTGGCCCTTATTCACACTTGGCACCCAAAACTTACTTAACTAAGGCCTTGGGTGGCCAATATCTCATAATGTACAACTTTTATAGTGCCTTTGCAGCATGACACTTATTAATGTCTTGAATTGGAGGCTCTTATTCACACTTGGGCACCCAAAACTTACTTAACTAAGGCCTTGGGTGGCCAATATCTCATAATGTACAACTTTTATAGTGCCTTTGCATGACACTTATTAATGTCTTGAATTGGAGGAGCATACTTATAATTGGCCCTTATTCACACTTGGGCACCCAAAACTTATTTAACTAAGGTCTTGGTGGCCAATATCTCATAATGTACAACTTTTATAGTGCCTTTGCATGACACTTATTAATGTCCTCAATTGGAGGAGCATACTTGTTAATCCAAAATGGGATTAACAAGAGGAGATGGACACCTCTGGAATTTCAAGAGGCCAAGCAGCGAGATTCGCATGTCTGTTATAACTTCCCAATATCCATGCCATCTACATTTATAGACATAAGGGAACAAAGAAAGCAGATGTTGAATTGAATATAGGCATGGCGCCGTATCCCGGACGCAACAATAGTGGCTAGTGTTAGATTCTTAAAATTGCTCGTGGTCTTGATCAATCAACCAAAGGAACGATATGATGGATATGATCTTGAGCAGCTACAATTTTACATGAATCAAGGTCCCTCTCACAGAGGCATGATGTTGTACTATCATCACCTAGGGTGTCTTCCTACTTACATGCATGTCACATTCGAGGACATGGTCGACAGCGGGTTTTGGAGATCACACTGAGCATTTAGAAGAACCCTAAAAAAGCTTGAATCACGCCGAAACTTCTACCGCACGAGTTCGACGACTAGGTCTTTCGACCTCGGTAATAGATTTTGATGACAGAACCTACATCAAGTAGGGGAGGATGTTAATCCCATTTTGGATTAACAAGTATGCTCCTCCAATTAAGCACATTAATAAGTGTCATGCAAAGGCACTATAAAGTTGTACATTATGAGATATTGGCCACCCAAGGCCTAGGTTAAGTAAGTTTTGGGCACCCAAGTGTGAATAAGGGCCAATTGTATATAAGGCATTTTCTCATAAAATGAATAGACACAATCCCCCTTTGTACTATTGAGAGCTCTTCTTTGTGTGTCTTGAGAGAGATTGAGAGAGAGCATTCTAGCACTTGTGCCTCTTCTATGCTTGTATGTTTCGTGCTTGTGTTGGAGAGTGAGAAAGAGTGATTGCCTTATGCGATGGTGCGAGCGACTCTATGGTGACAGCATGGAGGTGGAGCTTGGAGGTTTAGAGCTTAACAAGTGAGCTTAGATGCCTCAAGGGACTCAAATTTGAAGCATTGGTAAGTGCCCTATGATAGCTGTGTTCTATTGCTCTTCCCTTAGGTGAATGCATTGAGTCCCCTCTTGGAGGTGTGGTGGCCCATAACACCCAAGTACCATTTTTTTTGAATGGCATGAATTTCATCCTACATGGATTTTTCCGAATTCAAATCTTCTTAAGCCTCAGGTTCATCTACATCATTTAGAGAACTAAGAAATGTAAACTCAGCAATATCTATGAAAGAAGTGGTTCAAGCAATGGATCTTGTTCTACTTTGTAAAGGAGTAGACACTGCAAGGTGCTTCTAACCCATCTAGGCATAACCCTAGATTCATTGATTGCTGATATTTTAGCATTTACTACATCTTCTAGTTGATATAAAGGTGGTACATCAAATCCTTGAGCATTCCTCCTTCTAATAAACAAGGGTGGCTAGGCAAAATTTGTTGAGAATCAATAGATACTGGCAAATGAGAAAATAACTTTGAGTTTTCCTTTATAGGGGAAGACCAATCATCCTTTCTGTAGTCATCGATGAATGTATCAAAGTATAAGTATTCACCCAAAGACATAGTTCTCATTAGACCACACACATCACTATGTATGATTTGCAATTTGTGATTAGCTCTAGTTGGCAAGAAAGTTTGCCACCACACACATCACTATGTATGATTTGCAATTTGTGATTAGCTCTAGTTGGCAAGAAAGTTTGCCACCCTTCATAGAGCCTTCATAAACATATATTAGTGGTGAATCAAATTGAGGAAGATCCTCTAACATTTCATGTTTCTATAAAAGCATCAAAACACCAATAAAAGTGTGGCTAGACCTAGGATGCCACAATCAAGAGAGTAGAACTAGTCAATCTGCAAATTATGAAGAAACCCATGATTCAAGACTTGAATTGACCAAAAGTGGAATCGATTGATCAAAGAAACCCATGATTCAACAGTTGAATAGACTGATTGTAAACATGAAAATGATAACAAAATCGGGCACGATTACACCTAAAAGTGATTACAGATGAAAGCAATCACAACTGAAAACAACTGCATCATCAAGCGATTATAGAATCAAGTAATTCTATCTGCCATGTGTCACTTGTTGGTGAAGCAGCGGCAAAGTAGGATCGCATAGACTTCATAGTTGAGAGTGATTTAACTATAGTGATGGTTTTAATATTGATATTTATGCTAATTTTATTGCTAAACTAAATTGATTGTGTGAGGAATTGAATCACTTTTATCAAAAACGACAGTAACAACACACTTGTTTGAAGTAGAATAACTTGACCAAGAATCAATTCAAGAAGAAGCTACCTCCTTCACTGTTTAGAGAAAAAGCTTCAAAAGATACACCATCATTGTGTCAATCACTTGATGAAAACCAAGTAAAATAAGCTATGGAGATCTTGGACACACTATAGAGAAAACAAAAAAAAGCTATGGCAAGCGTTACTCTGATACCACTATCTCCATTGTTAGCTCACAGAATGGAGCTAGACTCTCATAGAATGGAGCTAGACTCTCACACACATAATAATGCTAGAACACAAGAAAACAAAGGTGTAGAGTGTGAGAGGGAAGTAAGCAAGAAAAAAAGAGGCAGAATGCACCACCACATTGTAAAACGAACCTATCCTACATGTATCATCGACTCATCTTCACCGACATATTCTAAGGACAAAATCTACATCAAGAATGGGGGCATTTTAACCCTTTCTGAAGGCCTCTTATGTGTTGATTCTGACCACTCTTCACTTTCACTTCATTTGGTTTGTAGGTGTGTGCTGGAAAGGATGGATTTCGCTTAAATGGTTATGTATTATATATTTTATATAAGAACTCTCCAATTATATATGAAAGACGTGCCATGGGATAGCTTAATGAAGGGTACTAGCAGCAAGTAGAAGGTTTACACTAGTGGAAGCGGTCAAGGAGACCTAGGACCTAATTTTTAGCCTTGGCCACCTAAATGGTGTAAACCCTAAAACGAAGGAGATAAGGCAAAAGGGAACCCCAACGCCACATTATCTTGTATTCTCTTGTGCATAATCTAAGAGTGCTCTTGCTCTATACTCTCTCCATCTTGCCTCTTGCCTTCTTATATGCATGAATTAAGCTCATTAGGTACTTATCTATGCGTGTTGAGTGTGTGAGATAGGGATCGAGTTGCAAGACGGTTGAGCTACAAGGAGTGTGCAGTGGGAGTGATGACGGCATGAGCTCTCATGTTCTCCTTTGACAGTGCCACCTACGAGAATCCCAAGCTCAAGCTATCACGAGATAAGTGACATGCTTTGCATGTGCAATTGTGTGCTTGCTAAGGCATATTAGTTCTTGATTTGAGCATTGTGTGCTCTCAAAGGTGATGTGGTAAACTCCCTACGATAAGAGTAACTCCTACGTCTTTCCCATGGCGCAAGGGCTTACTAATATGTTTTTATATATAATGTGAAAGGCTAAAAAGCTTTAGGCAAGATTATATCTCTCAAGTCCTTGTTGTAAAAGTCTAATGCTATGAAGGCAAGAGTATCTTAAGTCCATGTAAAAGTGTATATCTTTAGGCAAGATTATATCTCTCAAGTCCTTGTTGTAAAAGTCTAATGCTATAAAGGCAAGAGTATCTTAAGTCCATGTAAAAGTGTATATCTTTATTTAATTCTTTTTAAGTGATGGCTAACCAAGTGTGAATCCAATGGAATATTATATAAGTGAACTTACTTATTATATGGACAACATTCTTTTGCATAATTAGAAATAATCTTGGCTAATGAGAGAGAGAGAGAGAGAGAGAGAGAGAGAGAGAGAGAGAGAGTCTCTCGTAGAGACCAAAGAAGACCTTCGTCAAGAGTATCTAAGAACCATAAGAACCTCCTGATTATGGGTCCTACCTCATGAAAATCAAGGCTACGTCCATAAGGCACCTAACTTGGAGCCAAAATACCTACCAAGAGCTAACATGGCGATGGTTATCTTATCTTTTTTTCCCCCTTTTTTGTTTTTTCTTTAAAAAAAACTTTTAGATTTGTATTTTATTATTTTTTTGATTTTAAATAAAACTATCCTCACTTTTTCAACTCACCTAAAAGGCTACACTCTAACGAGAGAAGACACACTAAAGGAAGGTAGAGCACTCGGTATAATCCTTTGGCATATCTTAAGATCAGTCTAGGTAGACCTCCTTGTTTATTGTGGCACGTTTATTTCCAGCTTCAAGGGTGGTAAGGGGCCTTCATAATACCGGATGGAGATTAGAGGTACACCTCCTTTCCTATTGTGGCACGCTTATTTCCAGCTTCAAGGGTGGTAAGGGGCCTTCATAAGACCGGATGGGGCTTACGGGTTTTTCCCCACATGAGCATTGGTGGTGGTGCTTGTTGCAATGAGGTGAGTTATACTTGTGTGATGGGCCCTCTTTGGGACATGGATGGGTTTTGGGTTAGGATATTTAATGAGGGTACTATAATCTTTTGCATAGAAGTAGAAGCTTACCCAAGCATTTCGCTTTCAGAGGTACTTAACCTTATACATCTTTTAGGGATCCATATTTGCTGGGGTGATGATGGTAAATGTTCATCTCAATTTTCCTCCCCTTGTCTGAGGTTCAACTTTTAGAGCTTATGACCACTGACAAGATTTGGAGTTAGCTAGGAGTACTTGTTCTTACTTAGGGATCCAAATCCAATGATTACCCTTATAGTTGAGCTTCAAGTAATCATGTAGGTATCCATTTTGGGGTAACTCGTAATATGGAACTTCTGTAGAGATTGTCTCTTCGATATTTTCTTTGTTGGTGGGCTGGTTGTGGTGCCTTGGATAGTGAAAACTTAAGAAGCCATTTAAGGGTGGATTGGGATTGCAGTGGTTACTTCTTTTATGTGATAAGGAGTTTTTGACAACGTGGAGGGAAAAGAACCATGAGTTGGTTGATCAATGGATGATGAGGTGAAAGAGATTTCTTTAGGTTTAGACGACGATTCTCAATGAGAGTAAGAGGCAGTAGTGAGTTGTGTGTAGAGGGTTGAGCAGTCATGATTGGAAATTCTCTCAGAGAGATGTTCTCCATTCTAACCAGTCAATAGTGGACTTTTCATCTTTCATCCACTTCTGACTTAGTGGTTCCTTTAGTGTTCTTGCACAAGCATAACCAGGAATCAGGTGCTTGTTGTTACAATATATGTTAGTGTGTAGTATTCCAAGTACCTTGGTATTCCTACCATTGATACCTTTCACTTTCAAAGAGGTATCTACGAGTTGAGGCTTCCTCAACTGGTTCCATGAGTTGAAAAAGAGAGTAAATTAGTACTAGCTCCAGTGTCAAGAAATGCATTAGAACACTTTACCATAAGGGCTAGTCAACTCTATGGGTGTTCAAAGAGGTGCTATGTGATTATCTATTTCCCCTTAAACCTCTTCAACAAAGGCTACTTTCTTATCATATGCAGTTAGCAAGGCTTCTTTGTGCTCCTTTGGTGAGAGGGCCATAGTACTTTTTGAATTTATTCCCATTAAGGAAACTTATTGTCTCAACTCCATCTAGAGTTTCAACACGCATGGTACCTTGGAGAATTAATTCACAAACTCTAAATGCTCCCTTCTCTGTATATAATAGTTTATAGCTATCAAAATATATCTTTCTTGGGTGCTATATGTGGCCGTACTGATGGGTCTCACAAAATCAATGTCCTATATAAAGGGTTCTAAAACTTTGATAGGGTGCAAAGGCATCATGTCCTTATTTTGTGGTGTGGCACATAGTTGGCAACTCATCACATCCTTTGACAAATAATGCACAGTCCTTAAAAAGCACAAGCCACTAATACCTAGATTGAAGTATATTTCTTGCAGTAATGTCTGCTATAGTGTCCAGCTACCCCTTGGTGTGCTTTCTCTAAGATGTAAAAATCTAAAAGTTTAGGGATGGTTAGAGGAAAATCCATCACTCCCTTTTTATAGGAAGGTGTTGGTGAAATTGGAATATTCATCTCTGAGATAAGCTTTGGGTTATCGTACTCTAATTATCCCTTGAACCAATCAAGAATTAAACTTTGAGTAGTGGGGATACCTTAGTCTCTTCTATGATGATACTTGTACTTAGGGTTATCGTACTCTAATTGTCCCTTGAACCAATAAAAAATTAAACTATGAGAGATAAGCTTAGTGTAGATTACCATATTAGAGAATTTAGAAAAATCCCAAGACTTTGGGAATTTTCTTTTCAATATGCTTTTTGGTGTGTCTTAAGCATACAAAATCTAAAGTTGTCGGAGAATGTGCATTTAGAACCTACTCTTTAAGCTCTTTCCAATGATATGTCACATGAGGGAGTTTTGACAAAAGCTTAAATAGTTTGACCATGGTCCCTTTTTTACAATCTTACAAAATGGGAATAAATATTTTTCCAAATTCTCTAATATGGTGTTTTAGGGTTATTGTACTTGTCCCTTGAAACAATCAAGAATTGTGAGTAGTGGATTCCTCAGTCTCTTCTATGATGATACTTGGCACTTCTAGGGATTTGTGAGTCTTAGCAGGTATTAAGGTGGTAGGGTGCACAATGTCTGAGACTCTCGCTTGTTTGGGTTTTAGTTCTAATTCCTCCTGTGTCTTAATAACTACATCACCTAGATCTTGGACTTGCTCAATTTCCTTCTAAGTGTTAAGATAAGAACACAGTTTTGCATTGCATGATTTAGTTTTCAAGAGCTCTGGTTTCCTTTAGTGTCTCATTTTTTATCTTCTTGGTTTTGGTTTGTATGTCCCTACACTGTGTTGAGAATCAGCTCATGTATCCAAGGAATATGAGTCCTCATCTAGCTCCATTATGAAGGCTGGTTCCGTTTCTCTTACTTTCTCATTCTTAATTGACTTCTTTCTCCTATGGTTCTTCTTCCTTTTAGACTCTGCTACCAAGGCAATAGATCATTGTTCAAGTACATGTTGGTTCTAAGCTTATAGTTGGGTGATAGCATTCAAGGGTGTAAGATTAATTTTCTTTAGGATTGCCTTTGTATTTGATCACTCACTCCAATTATGTTTAGTGGTGTAATGATGGGTCACATTTGCATATTTTTTACCATAGGTTTGTTGGGGTAGTCTTTAATCCAATGATCTATGCCACAATGGTTATCAACCTCATACTCTTGATAATCAATAGGCTTTTAAAAGCTTACTTAATTAAGTGGTGTAACCCTTGGTTGGTGGTGGGTTGAGGTCCTAAAATCACTGGAGGTAATGGTACATTAGACATATTGTTTAGGCTCTTGTATACAAGTTGTGTGGGATGCTCAACAATGGCCTGATTTGTTGTGGTAGGTACTAGGTCTAGTGTTTGTGTGGTTGTGTTGGAAGGCTAGTTGTGGTCTGGCTATGTTAGCAATAGCCTATAGACAATTTCAATAATCTTGGGCCTTGTGACCATAGTGCCCACAGAAGCCACACTTATTGTTACATTCCCGTAACGCCGCTACGGGCATTACCACAAGAGGGGACAGCCTCTGGCTCACCACCCAGCCATAGAGGGAGAATGAGGATTTCCCCTCATCCCCCAGGCTATATAGTGTGTGGCCTGCCGTCCACACTAGCCTGGCCGCCCATGACTCCGCACGGGCGTCCTCTCCCACTGAACCCCGGACATGGCCATCCGGTCTGCCGCCGTCGGTCCACAGGCATTACAGCCTACGTGACATTACCCCCCCCTTAAGAAGAGTTTTCGTCCTCGAAAACAAACTGGGGAAACCTTTTGGAAATTGCACTACGGCGTTCCAAGGTAGCTACCTCCTCATCCCTATCTGTCCATTTAACAAGTACCTTGTGGTACACTTTATGTCGGGTATGTCTGCCTCGATACCCAAGAATCCTTTCCGATTCATGTGGTATCTTTGGTGGAGTGATCAATTCCACCAAAATATCTAGAGAAACTACGTTCTCTAACCCGTGAACTGATTTCTTCAGTTTACTAACATGGAAGACAGGATGAACTTGAGAACTCTCCGGTAACTCAAGTTTGTAGGCTACGTCCCCAATCTTCTTAAGGACCTTGAAAGGACCGCAATATCTACGAGAAAGTTTATCACACTTTCCCATTTTCATGGTTGCTGACTGCGCAGGAACCTTTAAAAATACAAAGTCACCTTCTGCAAAGGTCATTTGTCTGCGTCCTTTATAGGTAAATGTTTTAGCGCGATACTGTGCGCTACGAATGCTCTCGCGTACAGCTTTGAGCATATCAATCATATCTTCAAGGAAATCCTTGACAGATTGAATCTTCTCCTTTTCTAGGCCTACAGCCATTGGAGATCTCGGCTGGAATCCATACATTAACATGAATGGTGTAAATCCAGTCGCTGAGTGTTTGGAGCTGTTATAGGCAAACTCCAATAAGGGCAAGTACTCTTCCCAATTACATTGCTTCTTACTAACATAAGAACGCAACATATCCTCTAGAATTTGGTTAATTCTTTCAGTTTGACCATCAGACTCCGGATGATCTGCCGTACTCATATCAGAGTAGTATCCAACTTTTTGAAGATTTCCCTCCAAAAAATGACTGTTGAACTTTCTATCTCTATCCGACACTATATCTGCGGGCAGGCCATATAGCTTGTAGAGATGTTCAATAAAGAGTTTTGCCAACTCTGGCGTTTTTACAGTTTTTCTTCGTGGCAATAAACTTTGCCATTTTAGTTAACCTGTCCACTACCACCCACACCGAGTCATTCCTTCGACTCATCTTGGGTAAACCGGTAATGAAATCCATGGAAATGCTTTCCCATTTCCCTTGAGGAATCTCCAGCGGATGGAGTAGTCCTCCAACTTTAAGACGTTCTGTTTATTGACTTGGCACTTACTGCATTTCAGCACATAAGTTTGGATGTTCTTAAACAAACTAGGCCAATAAAACTGTCTTTTTACTAGTGCATAGGTCTTCTGAGTCCCAGGGTGACCCGCACTTGGACTATCAAAACTATACCCTGAAGACTCGGCTAGCCTCTCCGGACTAACTCTCGTCTCGTTACCCGTCGCACCTACGGCCAGTCTCTCCGGACTAGCATTACGTGCCGGCGAGGAAGGTGGGCGCGGCTGTGACAAAGTGCGTACGCGTACAGCGCGCCAGACCTGTGTAAAGACAGGATCATGCTCACACAAGCCATGATTTGGTATTTCAACCAAAACCCCAAGGCAAATTTCATGCCTTGATTTTGCATCATGTCATTAGCACAGAAGCTAATGTACTAGAGAGCACTCTAGTAGCACAAGTTTTTAGACTATGCTACTAGATATTTGTAGACTACGCTACCATGTTGCTTCACCAACTTGTTAAAACTTCTCCTTGGAAAGCTCTACGGCCAATCTAATCATGCATCACAAGGATTAGTTCCAAAGTTGAGAGATACTTCCTCTCAGAGTAACATCTTTGCACAAGCATATGCTCTAGAATTTTGTTGAGTTTCTAACTACCATCAATCTACGGATGGTTAAACTCCACTGTAACTCAGAGTAAATGTAACTTTTGAAAATTTCCTTTCAAATATAACAATCAAACTTCCTATCTCTTATGCCATACTATATCTGCGGAGGCAGATCATATAGTATGTGGAGATGTTTGATAAAGATGTTGCACCACTACGGGTGTCTGGAATTACATCCATTCACTTACAACTCTTTGTTGCTATTACCAGACATATCCCTTCAAGTATTGTCTGGACTCACACAACTATTCGAGTTTATGTGATATTTGAGGATATCCCTCCTTTCCTTCAAGAAAGGTTTTTGTCCTCAAAAACTCTACTTTCAAGCGGACTACGCGCTAGTGTCATAGGTCCAAGAACAAATCTAGACCATGTTTAATATCATATGTTATATTCTTGAGTCCTTCCAAGAAACTTTTAAACATCTTGCAACGAAGATGTGGTATAGTGTCTACGCACATATGGTGGTACTATTGATAAAATACTTTGCAACAGATCAGTGGTTTCACACTTGTAACAAAGTGCTTCATTGTTGCATATTATTACCCTTCATAAGTAGTTACACACTTATGAATCATTTGGGTGGGTTGTACCATCTATCAAGAAAATTCCAAACTACTAATAACCACATTATCAATCCACAGATAATGACTGAGCTTGCTGCGAAGCCATAGGTTGCTAGATAATTGATGGTAATTACACAAGCCCAATGTCTCATTACATCATACATTCAATATAAATGCAAACATCACAGTACTTCGTGATGATGAACTTAGGAATTTCATCCTATCCCTGTTTGGTGTTGGTATGAAGTATAACTATGAGAACATTATTTGCTGCCTCCTCATTATAGCGGCAAAGCTACCTACCCATCACAGGTGGCAATCTCTACCAAGCTATAACCAATGACAAGCAAATAAACGAGTACTCTTGTAAGAACTTCATAACCATATCTCACACCCAACTCATAATGACTACGGATTAAATGCCAGGGCTTGCAAAATTGAATGTTATCTGATAGGTAGAGGGGATCATCAAACTACGGATGACCTTGACAACTCACTAGGACTAGTGATGTGTAACTTTTAAGTTACTCCACTCTCCTTGCTTATTCCATACCATCGAACAAATCGGTCCCTCGATTTGAGCAACGTCAACATATTTATGAGTACCTCGATACTCATGGATTGTGGTTCGGTAATTTAAAATGTTGATCTAGAGTATCTTTCACTCAAGGATCTTAATGTTATTAACAGCTATGTATTAGTAGTGAGTAACTACGTACCCACTATCATCACACTAGTAGCTCCATACTAGTTTGTGAGTAACTCCGTACCCAATGGCGTACCTCCCCCGAGTGGGAGTACCATATACAACCATCTATAACAAGATGATTAAGTCACTTGCTGCTAAAAAGTGACTACACAAATTGATCCCTCCATTGCACATTGCAGTACAATCTCTGGTATTACAACACGAATTTTTGGACGTCCTTATAATAGAGGTCAATTTAAAAACTAGTGCATAGGTCTTGTGGAGTCTCGGCCGACCTAACCACACCACTGGTGACTTTCTACAAAAAATGTGGCGCCGAAGTCACCACCTATGTACTTTAACTCCGTAAAGTACATGGTCTTCATCTGTCATCTATGGAAAGTTGTAAAACATTCCTGCGAGATGGATTTTTATCACCCTAAAATTATTGTGCACCATTTTAGTGTGAAGAGCTTTTTTCCTGGGTACCATGGTTCACCCCAAGCTCATCTTTTGCTAAATTCTCCGATTTAACAAAAGATATGTCTGCCTCCGAACACTTCGGTTCAGCCCCAGACTTTGAGTTTACCTCTTAACACTCCGGTTAAGTCAAAACTCACCAGATACAGTAGGATTTACCACTAAGCTCTCCGGCTTAGCCTTCTATCCTAACTCAGCCCGAGTTATGTACACTTCATATGTCGGATCCGATACTAACAACAACCAGGCTCATCTGGAGTGAGATACCACTCACTATTGCCATGTAAAACCTTATTAAATTCTAGAAATGCTCCACTCATTTCCCAGGGGTCATACGACTTATAGGGTTTACACGCACATGAACTTGTAAGCAAAATAGCCTGTCATGCAATATTACAATTGCTTATGTAGGAAAGTAATATATTTCCCAAATTCATATGGTAGCAACTAAAATGTGCTCACAATCGCACACTTATGTTGAACATAGGCAAGACTACGCTTGCAAAATGCTATAGGGCGTCCCCCATGCATGAAACTGTCCAACCAAGCTAGTCTTACTGCTAACCTCTAGATTTAGATTAGTCCGGAACTAAATCACTCTGTTAGCACTAGCACACCATCATGGTCTTGCTACCTAGAGCTTCTCCGAACTCTGTAACTGGGTTTTATCCCAACTCATGGCTATATTTGTAATTGTCAAAGTTCAAATTTTATCTTGCACACTTTATCACTACAGACAAGTGTACATACAACCTGCCAAAGAGTCAAGTTACATGCACAAGCCTTGGCGTCCCATCCCACCAAGACTACAATCGATTCCGTGAGAATTTGATGTCCCATACCATCAAATTACCGCCAAACCAATTGATGTGATATATAAAAAGGCTCTTTCCCCCCTCGAAAGATCACCACAAACTCTCGAGCAGTGGGATGTCGACGCATGGCAATAAAAAGAAGAGAAAACCATGCTAGTGAATTTAAGAATAGTTCTCTTCGATCAAATTCTATAAGGGCATTGAGCATTACATCTCAAGACTATACCCCTTCAGATTTACCTTTGATTTGTACAAATCAATCCTAAATCTGCTATTATTATCTAGGCGTATGCTAATCCTTCAGATTAGTACTCCTAGATAAACCATTCAATTGAGTACTGCTAGCAGTACTGCTAGCCCCTTTATCCCAAGTAATACACACTTTAGGGATTACTTTTACCAGGCAATCACGTGACTAAATCAAACTAGTCACTAGGCTCAAGTAGTGACACTATTTTGGTACTACCAACAAGGGCCAGCTTGCCTCTACGGGCCAAGGCTCTTTTGTTGCTATACAAACAGTAAGCAACTTGTTTGGACACAAGGCATAACCATATCAATACTACACTTGTACATGGTTCTCATTTGTGAAAGTTTATCACAATCTTCTAGCATCTGTTAAAAGATTGTGAAGGGTTATGAGTATACGACTCAATTATGCTTACCTAGATTTCTCGTGATAAGCACTTCGTCTAATTTGGGCACAACTGACGCCATGGCCGGTCCTCTTAGCCCAAGTAAAACACACCTCAGTTTTTGATTTACACTAGCCAAACTACGTGACTTTGATGGTCAATACTTGCTCAGCTTAAATTTAGTCTCTCCGAACCAAATGTGTGATCACCACATGTGTTATTCTTGCGGCGCTACGGCCATAGACGTGTTCACTAGGCACAACGGCCATAGAACGGCTCTCTTTCGAAGGATTCGGCACTACGTCCGTGGGATTTGTCTCTCTCTTAGCACGTGGCGCTACGGCTGTGTGCGGTAGGTCTCGTTCGTGGAAAACGGGCACTACGGCCACACGGCACGACGGGTTTCGATGAACTCCGAATTGAAAGATCACTACGGACCTCACTCTACGGACCTAGCATAATACACTTTGGTTGTTAAGCACAACACAACACTGCGGTTGTTTAGTACGTCCTGATCCAAGAGATCATCTCATGATTCTAGGACCATACAAGTAGTGTCAATGATCCTATCCCTCCTTCGTGTGTGTAGCTCCGCACACATGAATAATCACCTATGGACTCGCTTGTATCCTTTTGGATGTCCACGGGCACGCCTACGGGCATACAATGTACAATGTGGAGAGTGCAAACCTCACGCTGTTGCTGTGTTGCAAACCGCGTTCGCTTTGTGGGATCCTTGGCTTTGGAGGGCTGAAAAATGAACTCGCAGCCACATCCCGCAACCCCCCGTTTCCCAAGCTGCCCAACACACACTTTTAAAGCGTGCGAGGAGGTTTCTTTCCGTGGGAACTTCCCCAACATTTTTTTAAAAAAAAAACAAAAATTTATTAAGGTTCAAAACCTTAATTAAAAATAAATTAAAAAAATAAATGGTTTTTTTTAAAACCCTTTTTTTTAACATCTTTTTTTTTAAAAATTTTCATGGCCGTTGCAGCGCTTGGCCGCTGCTGCTGGCGGGCCGGTCCCTGGCTGGCCGGCATTGGCTGGCCGGCGCCGCCACCGCCGCCGTTGGTTGGCTGGCTGGCCGCCGCCGCCGCCGGCCGCCTAGGCTGGCTGGCCTGGCCGGGCCTCAACAGAGCCGTCAAGTCCGCCCGCCCGCCCGCCAGTCTTCAATGTCTCGCCTGGGCTGCGTTCGCCCCCATCTTCAACGCGAAACGACGCTTTGTTCACAGCAGGTCTGCTTCGCCTGGGCTGCGTTCGCTTTGGAAAAAACAAGCTTATAGTTGCAATGGTGGGGCTGGTCTTCGCCCGCCCCCCCACACGCGCGTTCTTTTTTTTTAAATTTCGTGGGGTTTGTCTGCGCAGTGCGCCCCCCCCCACCTCTACACAGGTGTGGTCTACGCCCCCCCCACACACAAGCTTCAACGAAGCTTTAGCAGACAATGGGGCTGCTCTTCGCCCCTTCCACTTCCCCCGCACATAGTTGAAACAATTTTCAAAGCAGATATTCAATTCAGAAAAAATTCAATCCTTACAAAAATTGCTTACCTGCGATACTCCTTCGTGTGTGTGACGGGGAGAGAGAGAGAGAGAGAGAGTTCTTCTTTTGCATTCTTCAATTCTTCCATGGCTGCCTCCCTCCACACCCTCCATTCGAGATAAGGGTGAGAAGATTGTGGATGAAAACCATCGAGTGGGCTCCGGTCCCCCGTTCACGCGCGGACTCTCACGATTCCCTCGAACCACGCTCTGATACCAGTGTTACATTCCCGTAACGCCGCTACGGGCATTACCACAAGAGGGGACGGCCTCTGGCTCACCACCCAGCCATAGAGGGAGAATGAGGATTGCCCCTCATCCCCCAGGCTATATAGTGTGTGGCCTGCCGTCCACACTAGCCTGGCCGCCCATGACTCCGCACGGGCGTCCTCTCCCACTGAACCCCGGACATGGCCATCCGGTCTGCCGTCGGTCACACAGGCATTACAGCCTACGTGACACTTACCATTAACAAGCTCTTAGAATTGGACATTCTCTTGTGTGGTATGTCCTTTTGTTGATAGTACATGTACATTGTCAAGAGTAGGAGCTTTGTTGGCCTTCATTTCCTTAGAGCCTTTGAGAAGTTAGTCCAGGTCATTTTTGGTAAAGTACTACTTTTAGCTATAGGTTTTGCAGTTATGGTGCTATGACTATTGGCAATAGACTTGGAATTTGAAGCTTTGAATCCCTTTATCATCAAATTATCCTCTATCTAGATGGAATTAGCTGACTGCATCCTACTCTAATGACCAAGCCATTATAGATATCCTCATGTTTAAGCCCATGGATAAATCAATCAAGTAATTGAGTATTTGAGAAGCATTGATGTAGTGCACAATGAGGGTTCAAATATTGAAGTTAACTAATAAAATCTCTTATTGACTCATCTTCTTCTCTCTCAGCTTACCTTGTAAAGCCATGCTCCACAAGTTCCCTTCATGCACAAACTACTTCACGAATAACATTCTAAGACCTGCAAAGTTTAGATGCTCCTCGACTCTCAGGGTTTGATACCAACCACCAGCCTTGCCATCTAGTGTAAGGTTAATCTCGCCTAGGGCTTTAAAATTTTGAGGTATCTTCCTTTGCATTAAACTTATGTGTGAGCTTCACATTCTGTGTAGCCTTTCTAGAGGTACTCCATCCATTATCTCTCATGTGACAAGTACTATACTCTCAGCATCTAGTACAAAGGGTGCTAGTGCCTGAAGGCATAGTGGTATGAATCTCGGTGGAGTAACATGAGTGTGATAAGTGAAGGGACGTGCAAAATCTCCAATGGGTGTGCTGATGAAATGTGGGCTAATGTGCCAATGGTCTTGTTGTTTGCAAAGATATCCCCCTTACTCTTGGGTGCATTTTTGGCAATGTGAGTACAAGGAGATGCAATAAACAGAGGATATGGGTTGAAGGATCCTCTGATAGCCATAGCAAGTGCAATGACTATGGGTATTGCAGGTGATCATGGTTGCCATAGTTATGACCGAGGGCATGAGACTAATAGGTAATGTTGGGGACCAAAGGGTTTGTAATGGTGGTGGTGGTAGTATCTTATGTAGGGAAATATTTATGGTCTAGAAACGTGAAGCTCATGCTCGCAAGTTTTTGGATTCCCATGTAACCTTGTCGAATGGAATCTAGAGCTTGGTCTATGGTGTTACTACATATGTGGAATGGAATCTAGAGCTTGGTCTATGGTGTTACTACATATGTGGGATCATACATGATTATTAGTGGTGTGTCTCCATCTTACTTAGGGTAGGACCCCATGTATTGCTCATCCCAATCTATCATAGGATGTCGAGAGGCTATCATGATTCCATGTCTCAGCCTCTCTTGCGCTAATTACAATCCATGACCATTTGAAGATTCTCTTCTTTGTTCGTGGTATAACAGAGGCAGCTTGCTTAATTTTATCCCAATCGACATCATAGATGAGGCTCGTAGAGCCAAGTTCAACAGCGTTTCATGAGTTGCATATCAAATTTGCCAATTTTCAGTTTTGTAACACTGTACTACCTAAGAATCTTATTCTTAAATATGTTTTAGATACGAATTCAATATGTCTGGAACCCTCTAGGCTATCAGGAACATGGAATAGATGTTCGGTTTGGGTAGCTTGGGTAGTTGGTGCACTTCAGACCGCTAATCTCTTTGCTAGGCTTGACGTAGAGTTTCTTCCTCTTTCACTCTAGTAGCTCGAATCATGGTCTCTACTTCTTGCACTTCCTCTTTTGTCTTGCCATTTGGCAATAAGATTTGTGTAGGGATTAGCTCAATAGGCACTAGGTTTCCAGTCATGATAACTTCTGTGTGGACATGAATCTCTATGTGCATGGGGTTCGTATGTGACAAGGCTACATTGGGTGTGAAACAGTAGAAAGGAAAAGATAAAGGTAGCTAGTCCAAGGCCAAGGATGGTAAGGACAAGGCAAGTGGGGGAGCCTCGATAATAGCATCACACCAAGATGGCTGTTCGAAAATGCTTTTATTGTACCTCCATTGAGAATATCATGAAGGATTGTCCAAACACCTTGGAGTACGAGAAGGCAGTTTCTTCAAAACCGAGGGAGTAGTCCAAGGAGGAGGCTTCTTCAAAACCAAAGGATGTGTGAAGGAGATGCAAGTATATATGTCTCATATTTTTTCATCTCAACTCGAGTACACACTGGTGCTTCATTGCATCAAGCCACAAGTACAAATAGAGGAAGTTTTTTTTCCAGGTCCTTGAGGGAGACTCTTCACAAATGCCGTTTGTACTCGATGGTG
Source organism: Cibotium barometz (assembly GCF_041138505.1). NCBI lineage: Eukaryota > Viridiplantae > Streptophyta > Polypodiopsida > Cyatheales > Cibotiaceae > Cibotium > Cibotium barometz. Next base: position 14,017,383 of record NC_141107.1, read on the forward strand.
GAGAATCCTTGGCTTCAATGGAGGCACTTCAGTTTCTCGTAGGTAGTTCTCTTGAGAAAGACTCTTCTCACCTGTCATTTATGTTGGTTGGATTATCTTCCAATTCTCATGTCATGGAGGCACCATAGGAGGACATGCCATTAGGTTTGTCTTGGAAGAATAGGCCAATCAGTGTATCTACACAATACACAGATTTCTTAGAGACTGTACACTGACAACAACTAGGGTTTTGAGTTTGGTGTATTGATGAATGTTTTACTTGGAGTTTGTTCCACAGGACATGGGTGGTTTAGACATACATAGGTGTCGAGCACTACTGATGGATACATATTTGGTGTAGCTTTTATGAGGAGTATTATTCTTGGATTTTCTTTCTTCCTTCAGGGTGCATTGGAGCCAATGCAAAGAGTGCTTGTGCTCCATCTGCATTAGTGGCTAGAGTTTGGATAACAGCATTTTGCTCAGCCATTCTCTGGAGTGTTCTTCTCATGGGCTACCACATGATACTCAATGGTTTGTAGTCTTTTTTCATGGATGGTTGGATAGACAAAAAGTCCTCAATCTAGTGAAAGTTGGTCATCTGCACGTTTATTTGTAGGTTGTTTTGTGCTGATAATGCGACGAGGATGAATGTGAGCCTTCATAGTGGATGCAAAGTGATCATGGGTATCTTTGATGAGCCTTGCTTGGATCTTTTCCATTTATGGAAGGGCACTTATATGGACACCGTGCAACTGAGAAAAGCTACAATGCAAGTAGGGAATGTGACACACCTACTACGAGTATGTAGAGCAAATCCCAACATCATAGATAGCAGCCAACAAGAAGAGTCAGACAATGCAAGTGACACATGGCATTACCATGTGGCGATGATGATGTGGAGCTGAAGATGTGGTAGTGGGTACAATTGGCTGATAGTAATACTACTGGGTTGACTAGATCATTGGTGCATATATATATGTTAGTAGCCAAATCGTTATATTCATCTTCTTTCCTTAGTGTTGGACTTCACAAAGAATTTCTGTATAGGTAAAGGGGCTATAACCAAGAGTGTACAGTAGGTCACATGACTATGTTGACATCTTCAGTCTCAGCCACTTCTTGTACTTGAATTTTGGTTGTATTTGTATGTATGATTCCTCCGAACTCTTCTTCTATCTCTTGTGTGTATTGTATGTATGATTCCTCCGAACTCTTCTTCTATCTCTGGAAAACCTTGGCACATAAGTGTAAGTGTTCTACAATTTTTGATAAGTGTCCCTCCCACAAGGGATGTGCATGGAACTGAGCCTTCCATAAGATCAAACCAATTTCACCACACTCTTCCTTCTATCTTTGGAATAAGCATTCTACAATTTTTGATAAGTATCCCTCCCACAAGGGATGTGCATGGAACTTATCCTTAAGGCCCCCTTCTCTAGTGTAAATTCAGGTCCGTTAGAGTACTCCCTTTTTATGTTCGTGTGAGGGCTTAAGGGCTTCATGCATACTCGACTTGTAAACAACAAAAATGTCATAGATATTTAACAATTTAGAGATTACTCGTGCATACCTAACTCGACCGTCTTTTTCATAGAGATTTAGAGATTACTCGTGCATACCTAACTCGACCGTCTTTTTCATAGAGATTCAGAGATTACTCATGCATACCTAACTCGACCGTCTTTTTCATAGAGATTCAGAGATTACTCATGCATACCTAACTCAACCATCTTCACCCCGCTTACATATGAGTCTGCTCTGCCTTTCGCCCTAGGTGTCCCATACCACCAAACCTTGGAAAAAATAGGAAAGCAACCCGAGCCAAGAATATCTAGGAGATGGATTTCTATCCTCCTTTTAGAGTGTTCTGAATTTAATACTATTAGGTTGGGTTCTCTGATACCAATGTAAGACCCCTATCTAGCGTACACTTGCGATTAAGAAAAACAATTGAAAACACATAGACAGTGGCATCTAGCTCATTGCCGCCTAACCATAGGGCCATTTAAGCTCCCTCGAGCATGGAGGTTAGTAGCATCTAGAGACATGGCTCCATGTGCAAAGCCCTGGCGTCCCATACCACCAGGACATGCTCCTCTAGTGTACGCACGGAGTAGTCTCATGGGACTCGAGACTAGGTCTAAACTGACTCCAAAAGTTAGTTATATAGGCCTCCACAAATAGCCCATACCCACTAACCTCCCTGTAAGATGCCTTTCCCTGAGTCTCAGGTCAACCTAACTTGAAGTTAGACCTATTAACCCTACTTGGTAAAAAGTAAAATAGGTTCTTCAACAAGTACAACATGTGCTATAGCTGTCGCATCATGTATAGTACTTTGTATAGCTACTACAACAAGGTACAATATGTCTAGAGGGTTCATGTGGTGCTGTTATAGGTTATTTGGAAAGCACCCGACGAATGATAAGGAGACACACACCGCATGCTATGTATCTCCTTACCATGGCCGGTGGTGGCGAAGATGATTAACGGGGTCCTCTTTTAATGTTTAATAATCCTAGGCTAGGGTTTGTGAAGAATAACAAGTTTTTCCATGCATAAGAGGAAAGTTGACCATTTAGACCCATGTCAAAGCCCACCATTGACTTTCTTTCCTGATCCAATGTGCCCATGCATGCAATGGAAATGGATGATGTCTTCGTAAAATGGAAATGGTTTGAAAGTAGGAAACTGAAATGACCAGGAAACGCCATGTCTTTAACATTTTATAGTAGATGTAAATAGAAATGATGAAAAAAGTTGAGAGAAATAGAGGAGATACTTGGGATAGATCTTAATCTAATATAGAGAACAAGAAAATTAGGAAAAATATGTGAAAATTCTTAGGTGAGATTAGGAAATGCGAAAATGAAAAGGGAAATGGATTCTCCCAAGAATTGGCTAGAAAACGAAAGTTTCCCTATTAATATGGCTCATGTATTGATGTCCAACCCAAACTCATTAAAAACATAGTGCCCAAATGATAATTTGTTCAACTTCAATAAATGAGTGTAAATTCTTTGAAAACAAGGGTACTCAACTTTATGTCCAACCACTTATCATGAAGTAAAATTGGCACACATGGCCCATGACCGTGCAAATTCGAAGAGGCCCTCAAGGGTGGTTTCCCATGCCGACAAAGCTTCTCGTGTCCATTCTCTTGTCTAGAGACCTATCTAGGCACTTTTACAAGTTTCTAGGGTGCCTATAATCCTTGTGTTGGATAATCCCGATTCCTAGAGCTTACACAATGTGTCTATTGCACTCAAGCATAGCCCTTGGGCGTCTTGCTTTCTACAGCCTGTCCACACTTGAGAAAAAAGTTGAGAAAAAATCTTTTCTTCCCTTGGGAAGGGAAGAAAAGCCCCCTAAGTTTGGACCAAAAACTCTAAGGTGGTACTGCAAAGAAAAACAAATTGATCATACATTTGTTGCCTTTATAGAAAACCTTGTGGGAACCAGACCCACTGTTAAAGTTTGGTCCAAGAAAGGGGGAAAACAGTCCCCTCGTGGATGCACTACAAAAGCTATGATGGAGGCTAGATATCTTGGGAACAATCTTGCTTTTTGATGGAAGAAGAGAGGTGGGAATTTTTGTGTAAAACCTTGAATGAAGTTGAGGAGGAGTAGTGAATATGGATACTGTAGCTTTGACTTGGTTGTATTGCAGCTTTTGAACAGTTTCAGTTAATATATATAATTATTATTGATCCCAAAAAAAAAAACTTTAAAAGGCGCAGAGGGTATACGAGACCAAAAAGGTAGTATAATGTATCCATGATGAATATTGAACCATGGAAAAGAGGAAACTAGCTACATAAGCAAAGTATCCATGTGATGCTATATCTATTACATATTAATTTATTGCAACTTTGGGACAAGAGACGAGAGAAATCCTGGATTTCTAAAAAATAAGAGGAAAAAATCCCTTCGATCGACACTATGTATTCCTGCTTCCATTCCTTTTTTAATGTAGATTGACACTTTGTATTCCCGGTCCATTCCTTTTTTAAGTACGACAGCAACGCACGGGTTGAGTACTAGTGATGACAAATGTGTGCTCATACATAGATACCATCCATTCTCCTAACACAAAGCAGCCATATCCTCTTTGCTCTGTGATGTGTGTGTGAAGCTCAAGAAGCATCATTGAGGGCGCTGCAAACTTTACGGATGTTGCCGGTTTGGTTGGAGACAACACTGGAGAGTTTGATCATGGATTGAGCAAAGTTGTCGAAGAAGAGCTGCTGGGAGGCGGCAAGCTGGTTGACAGCAAAGCGAGTGGTAGGGTCGGAGAAGAGCACTTGGTCGGAAAAGAGGAGTCCCTGCCCCTGCTGCAGGTCTATGTAGTAGGCATTGTCGAAGCCCAAGGAAGATGTGGCATCGAATGGCACAATGGTGGTTGGGTCCCCCCCCTCTGCTGGACACTTCTTCTCCAGCCCCTCCGCAAAGCTTGCGTCCATGCTTGGATCCGTGCTGTTGGTGGTGTTGAAGTTATACAGCCTCTCCCTGAATTGATCACAGTGAGAGAACCCAATCGTGTGGGCACCTGTGTCAGTAACACAACAGTGCGTTTAGTTCACAACTTTGGTAGAGATGGGTACCCTATTTAAATTTGGGGGGAGGGGGAGGCACGCATATGCACGTGTGCGTTTCATCAGCATCAATAACTCTACACATTGACAGCATTAATAACTCTACACATTGCCAACAACACAATCACAACCCTCTCATGAATGCATTCCTAAGCTGCCCACAAGCTTTCAAGTTTACAAGGGACATGGCAGCATTCCATGAGGCATCCACAACATACCACATCCTACGATGCATTCTTGAACTTCCCATGCTTTTGGAGGTTTGACATACATGATGACCATAGTGCCCTCTTTTTGCTATTTAACATGTAGTGCTCAACCACTTGTCTGTGTTCCTGCTCTGCCACATGCATCCAAACTGGAAGCAAACATGACAGTCGTCCCTATCATAGCCATGTTTGGCATATCCTCGGATGAGCAACCAATATGTTATCGCTTAACAACCACACTCCTCCACCACCACCCTCCACCGCGAGGGCTTGGGTTCAATACCCGCCCCCTCCTCCCGCATGCCATGAGGCATGGGGTCTGTCCAATTCGGCACTAATATAAAAATAAATAAATATCCTCCCAACAGAAAAAAAAAAACAAACCAAAAAACCACCCTCTTCTAGCAATTTCAGCATATATTGTATACAACTTTCAAGCTGCAAGCAAAGAAGGGACAACATAGGGGAGAGCCTATCATGCAATTAATGTAGTGCAAGATGTAATATCTTCAAGTGATAGCTTGCTAATAACATCTTGCCGTGATGACTAGCGTGTGTATATTGAGGCTAGGCTTGTGGCACAAAGAATAAACATCTAGTGTGAAAGCCTATTTATGAGCTTTCCTACTTTATTATTAGCCCCAAGCCTGTATAAGTAAGTTATTATCTCATAAGTGGTTATGGTGGTATGGGATGGCCATGGTTAGGTGAGGAGTGAGGCTAGGGTGTTTGTCTCTCCTTAGCTCGGGGGTGCTCTGCAGGAGCTATGGTTGGGAGATGAACTGTTAGCACCATCATCTATGTGGTTTTTCTTGTGTTTGTATGTAAGGGACACTTGAGAGTCCCTGTGGCAGTTTATGTGAACCTGAGGACTTGTGCAAATGATGGGTAGCACAAGGCTAGGCTAAGGTGTAGCATGCCTAATCCCATTTTGTCCGATCTTCCTATGCCATTCTTGACCCTTACAAAGGGTTCCTAGCATGAAAAGAGTCTCAACTTCTCATGGCTAGGAATATCTTTTCATCTCATAAATTGATAAGAACATGCCTGGCAGAATGGTGTGGTTCTATTTTGAACAGCCTTATCAACGCACTGCCTTTTTTAGCTGTGTCACCGCGAGTTTTACATGAGACATGATTTGGCGAACTCTTCTGCCTCCTTTGTGCATGACCAAGAAGAGCAATGATAGTGTTTCCATTAACAATACCCAAGTCAAACCAACTTCATAATCTTCTGATGAATGTACTTGCCCTGTAAAATTGCTCCTATGATGCCAGATGCTTGAAAGCACATGAAAAGACAAAGTTGTGTGGCTTCATAGAAAGCTCATATGCTCCACATTTGACATAAATGTCAAGCAGGGTGCTTATGACTAGCCCATCTAATTTGAAGATGCCTTCCTGCTGCAAAATCCTACAGTCTTGCAGCATAGAATGATAAGGTGTCTTCAGAAGAGCATCCCAAGATGAAGCAAACCCGTCTTTTCCCAAACCCTGCATCTTGTGCTTGTTGACACATGCCGGGCTACGGTGGTATGGGACTCCGTAGTTAGGGTGTTGGTCTCTCCTTAGCTCAGGGGTGCTCTGCAGGAGCTATGGTTTGGAGATGAACTATCGGCACCATCATCTATGTGTTTTTTCATATGTTTGTATGCAAAGGACACTTGAGAGACCCTGTGGTAGTTCAGCCACCACAACATGTGAACTTGAGGACTTGTGCAAATGATATTGGCAATCAGAGGCTGGGTAGCACAAGGCAGGCTGTCCTAATCCCCTTTTGTCCGATCTGTGTATACCGTTCTCGACCCTTATGAAGGGCTCCTCGTATGGAAGAGTCTTAACTCCTCACTGGATATCTAGGAATATCTTTTCACTTCATAGAGATGCCTTCTTTTTGCAAAATCCTGCAGTCTTGCAGCATAGAATGATAAGGTGTCTTCAGAAGAGCATTCCAAGAGTGCTAAAATGAAAACTACCAGTCAAGGAAGCCAAGCCAAAAGTATCTTGAAGAACTAAGACTCATGCTTCACAGCTTGGTGATGTGTGTACAAAAAGTGTAAGCCCTAGGCATTGCCAACAAGTGCCATGGGGACTGCATTGCTACTTATGCGATGGAATGAGAACTATGACAAAATGGGATATTGCCATGCTTTGAATTCTCAGAAAATGGTGAGGATCCCATCCATATGGAGGATGAATATAGCCTATTATCTCACACACACACGCGCGTGCGCGCGCACACACACAACATGCACGTGCGAAAAGGAATAGGTATGTCAGTGTGTGAGACACACACACATACATGTGCACATGCATGCAAATGTATGTATATATATTTATATATACATGTGTGTGTGTGTGTGTGTGAGAGAGAGAGAGAGAGATTAAATAAAGCGAATTAACATAGATAATGTAACATACCCGAGAGAGCAATCATATCAAGCGTTGAGAGACCAATAGCTCCAAAGGCTTCAGTGAGCTGCTCAACATTGAAATTTGCTTGAGGCAACTTGCCATTGACATTGGAAGTTGAGGAAATGAGACCATCCAGCCTCCCAAGGGGCACATCCCAAGTGGGTCCACCACTCTGAAAGGACAATAAAAAAATTAAATTAATTTCCGAGCACTTCTTAGATAAGTCCTAACAGAGGGGTCATTTGTTCAACCCCCGTGCCTAGCGGTAAGGTGTTGAAGTCCCATGCATGAGGTGGTGGGTTCAAAACTTGCTGGCTGTTGACGGGGCATGAAAAGCGCACACGCACACGCACACGAAGATCAAAAAGAAGCAGAAGAAGAAAAAAAACCCATAAAGTTTATCAAAAGCAACATATTGTATTATTTGATGTATTAATATAATTTAAATAGATTAATGTATTGACTATATTGTATTACATAATTTAAATGGATTAATATATTCTGAACCATATTGTATTATTTGATCAATTGATATTAATCAAATGGATTAAGATTTCAAACTTACAAAAACCACTACATCACGTGCGGCCAAGGCCAGTATGTCTGCACAAGACACAACACCAGGGCACATGATTTCCACAGCCTCTTTGGCCATCTCAATTGCATCAAACCCTTCCTGCCGAATGCTCTGATTGTCTGGATAGTCCCTCTCAGCCTGGTTTTTGAATGTTGAAGAAATCAAAATCGAAGCATCGCAACCCTAAAACACAATCATTGATCAATGCATTAGCTCATGCTACACTCTTTAAATACATAAAAATATTAGCTTAAGTTGTCCTAGAGGTATCAGCAGCTGGTCAAATTTTCATTAGCAAAATTATACTAATTTACAAGTATTAGGTGATCAACATCAGCCATTGTAATAACCAATTATATTGGCTTAAGCTCACTCTATGAGTATTAAATAGTAGCTTAATCTCTACTTTGTAATAACCAATTATATTGGCTTAAGCTCACTCTATGAGTATTAAATAGTAGCTTAATCTCTACTTAAGTTGTCCTAGAGGTATCAGCAGCTGGTCAAATTTTCATTAGCAAAATTATACTAATTTACAAGTATTAGGTGATCAACATCAGCCATTGTAATAGCCAATTATATTGGCTTAAGCTCACTCTATGAGTATTAAATAGTAGCTTAATCTCTACTTTGTAATCAACATATAATCATGTATTAATGATAAATGAGCTGATGCCACAGCCATCAGCTCCATGTTCTTGAGCTTATCAACTCAAATAATAGTAAGAACTTTTAAGTTTGATAATTTTAACTTAAGCTAGAGCATCTCCATACTGAAACAACAAATCAACCTATGCTACTCAACACAAGATTAAGCTAATCATTACATAATCAACTCAAATAATAGTAAGAACTTTTAAGTTTGATAATTTTAACTTAAGCTAGAGCATCTCCATACTGAAACAACAAATCAACCTATGCTACTCAACACAAGATTAAGCTAATCATTACATAAGATTAAGCTAATCATTACGTAATAGTAAGAACTTTTAAGTTAAGCTAGAGCATCTCCATACTGAAACAACCATTACACTACTTAACACATGCTTAAGCTGTTGTATGGAGTCTTAAGCTAATTAAGGCTTTTTGAATTGATCGCTTTAAGTTGATTAAGTATAAGATTGTGATTATTTAAATCTTTAAACATACCTGGACCATGGCGTCGTGCATGATTAAGCGTAAGACAGCGGCTGGCACAACGTTGGATTGGGTGGACAAGGAATTGATGATCTGAGTGACTATGGAGGATACGTTGGGGCAGGTGGATTGATAGTGGTCAACCGACAGCTGCCCGTCAGCGAAGTTCGCAAGAAAGAGGAGCAGCAGCAACAAGCGAATCATGTAGCCGGTCATCATCCTCTCTCTCTCTCTCTCTCTCTCTTTCTCTCATAGAGCGAGATGAATAGAAGGCGGGGCGCTAAATAAAGTGGTCTTGTAGAAAAAAAAAAAGAAGAAGAAGCCAATTTTGTGCCTTTTTTGGTGACTTTTGTGAAAAAAAAAGTTCCTCGTACCTAAGTTCACAAAAATAAGCAAGAGCAAAAATAAAATATAAAAATTCATTTTTCGATATGCTCTTTTCGTTAAAAAAAGTAATTTTAAATTTCCCTCAACATTCAAAAGCTCTATTACAAAGACTAGTGATAACCTTACACCTATTACCTTTACGATGGTGGCCACTTGATATATGTTTAAAATGCAAGCTCATTAAGCTTTTGAATGCCAACAAAGCCACCTATTCCACTCATTCAAATGGGTGGAAATATGTGCATGTAGACTATTTGCTCTTGATTCTATGTTGTCAATAAACGAAAAAATTAGTGTTACTTCTAAGCTAGATGGAATTTGATGAAACCATCTTACAACAAGAAGTTGGTCCACGGAGTAAAAAATGATTTTCCTTTTTATACCAAATAGATTAAAGCCAATTTTGATAACAATACATTTAACTTAGGTTACATGCCACAAGCTGATAAGTGAAAGAATTGATGTTTCTTCTAGACCAAAAAGAATTTGATGAAACCCTCTTAAAAGTAGCTAGTCCATGATCTAAGAAATAACTTTTCTTTTTACACCAAGTTGATCTAATGGATAATTTAGAACAACTTTTGATGTTAATATAAGTAGGTATATGTAGTCCTCAAATTTTAGGCCATAGAAGTAGCCTAATAAAAATTAAGACATCTCTAGATCTAAATAAAAACCTGATGATCCCAATGGTCAGACATTAGATGCCATTGAGTAGTATATATTTTATCTTTTAACTTTACCTCAATCTAATGGTTAGATTATGCATTTACAAAATGATGCTTAATTTATATAACACCTCAACAATGAGTTATGAAAAATGACTAATTCATGTAAACGACAACTCTTTTTTATAAAAGAATTTTTATTCCATCAACAATGAAGTGGATTCTAGAATCCACTTTGTTGACAAAGGTGGATTCTAGAATCCAAATTTTTGTCCAAGTGTGGGACGAAAAATTCACTCAAACATGAATTAACTTTCTTGATGGATTGGATTCTATAATCCAATTTTACGTCCAATTACAAACAAAAATTTCACTCCATTGACGAAAATTTGGATTCTAGAATGACAGATCGGATTTTAGAATTGACTTTGTCAATAGAGCGGATTATAGGATCCAAATGGAGTAGACACTAGAATCTAAATTTTCATTCGTCGATGGAGAAAAACTTTACTCCATCAAGCGAAATTTTGTTTTTTTGTCCAACTATTGACAAAACTTTTACTCTATCAATGGAAATTTGGATTCTAGTATCTAGTTATCAATGGAGTGGATTCAAAATCAAAATGTTGTTGTTGAATTCCTATTGATGGAGTGGATTATGTTGATGGAGTGGGTTCTTGACTTTTTATAGAGGCTGGGAGGGTAGGGGGTGGTGGTAGTGTGGTGGTGTGTGTGTGTGCACATAGGCAAGTGAGGGATAATAGGGTGGGGATACATGGGCATGGGTGGGTGGTGTACACACATGGGTAGGTGGGGGACGACAAGGTGGGGATGCACAAGCATGGGTGGTGCACGCACATTAGCAGGACACAAGGGGACAATGAGGTGGGGGGAGTGTGTGCACACAAGTTGCGTGGCCGGGTACGGGAGGAAGGTGATGTTCCACTAGGCATGGGGGTAATGGCTTCTACGAAAAGGTAGGGGATGGAGGTGGGAGTGGGGGTGGGGGTGGGGGGTGTGGGGAGTGCATGGGCATGCATAAGGGGATGGGTGGTGTGTACGCAGGAAAGGGAAAGGGACATCGGGCAGGAGATGGGGACCAAAGTGATACTATTGACTTGCACCTCCCTTTATTTGCATTTGGATGATTTGTGTCTTCCATTCAATGGAGAAATCAACAATTTCCCCAATCCATGCTCTACCTAGTAACACCTACTCTTCCATAACACCTAAAAGCATAACATATAACCTTTCGGACACATGATTATTATTGACAATGATTTAAACTTTTAAATAGCCTTTAACATTTATCATATTAGCATGGAAACTACAAGCACTTGCATTTATTGGTTCTAAGTTTGGTTTACCTAGAGCTTGTTTCACAGGACATCAAGTTTTGACTTTCTCTTGTGTCAATTAGAGCTATGATCATGTTACTATTGACACTTGAATGTTAACCCTTTCTGGCTCAATATCTAGGTCTGCCTCCTCCATGGATGATAGTGTAGCCATATTGTTAAGTACTTTCATAAATCCTTTCATGAGGCAATCAATCACCTCATTGACAAAATGCGACCCATTGACTATCTCCAACAATGGGCACCCAAACCTAGAAATGACCTGCTCGTATAAAAATTTGGTAGTAGTACGAGCATCGAGGCCTTTTTATTAGCTTTGGCTTCTACCCACTTTGTGAAATAATATGTTTTACTACGATGATATAGTAGGCTTGGGTTCTATGTATGGTAGGACCAAAGTCAATTCCCCATTTCTCAAAGCGCAGGGGGTTCACCTAAAAATATGTAAGTATAGCATGTGAGTTCAAATGAAGGCAAATTTACAAAAATACATTTACAAAAGGGGTTTTTTTAATCGATTTTGAAAAAAACCTATAAATCCATACAAAAAAAGGATCATTTTATTCATGAAAAATTCATAGGTAAAGGGTTTCTTACATACCCCTTGAAAGCATGTGATACATTAGGGTTTCTTAGTAGTGCACCCCCGAAGTCTCAAAGGGTTGCCAAACTATTACCGAAGTGAGGGGCATCATGTCCCTCCCTACTATGGTACAATAAATTATTGACACTCTACCTTTGACAAATTCTAGTAGTGTTCTCTACCATAGTCCTACTTGGAGGACCTTCCGTGTTGTCACTTTCCCAACAAAAAGTCCTCCTACATTATGGGAGTGTGAATCCTCTAGCATGTTTTGTGGGGAATCCCTAGTCTCTCCCAAACCCAGTGTATAGATGGATGTAAGGTACATATGAAGGTGTGAAGCCAATCCAAGTTGGAAAAAAGTGATGTGGCATCCATATATATAGGCGCAGGTGCGAGAGATCAAAAAGGAAAAAGTATGGCGATCCGAAGGAGATGGGCAGCATATGTTTCTAGAACAAATGAAGGCGGTGAAGGGCCTAAAGAGGGCAAATGAGTTCTTTTGATGAGAAAGACAAGAGCGGTGGCTGAGAGTGACCACCAGAGACCGGAGCAGAGAACCTGTGGTAGAGTGGACTCCTAGAGTTTCATTTTCTTGATCACGCTTTGCAGGTTAGAGCACGTGCCTATTTTCAAGTTTGCATATAAGACAATGTAGGGTGAGAAGAGTTATTTGTGGATAAGAGAAGAGAGAGATGGAGATTAGAGAATTGGCCAAGGGTTGTGTCCCTGGGTTCTTAGAGCAACATCTCTATTTGGATACTTGACCTGGTTTAACTTCTTCTCCAATTGTAGCTGTTGAGGATTGAGCTTTGAAATGCCATCGCCGAGGTCTTCCTAAGGGGAGTCCTAAATCTTTTTGTGTTCTCTTCTGATATGTTTGAGCCTAGGTATCAGGGCTATTGAGACCTTGAAGATGTTTTTGTGTATATGAAGTAAACATAGAGTTTGGGTTTCATCTTTTGTTCTGATGTTTTGGTTATGATGAAGTTGTTGTTTTCCTTGAGATCATGGAGACGACTCTTCCCAGTTTGATGTGGCTGAGTAGTTTTTTCTGAGTCAGAATCAGTTGAGAAGGTCCAGAGTTAGTTTTGTGCTGAACATCAGTTTTGTCAGTTGAGAGTCTAGGGACCTTGGGCTGGATTATTTGAGTGGCTAAGAAGTTCTTGTGAGCCTGGTTTGATAGTCTGGAGACTGTCAGCTATCAGAAATAAGAAGGGGTGGTGGGTTGAGAGTGTCTGTGGGAGTTGTGAGTCAACTACAATAAGTTGAGTATCTATTGTGATGGGTCCTTGAATGGCTAGAGTGTTTTGAAGGTCTAGAGTTGTTTGCTGACACATAGAGGGGAGTAATTATGATGTAGTTGAGGCGATTGAGTTAGAATGGTAAGAATAGTCAGAACGGGGTCATTAGCAGTCAACTATGAGTCTTGAGGGTGACATCTCTTTGAATTTGAAGCAACATGAGAGTCTGGGAAGGTTAGAGGACACGTGGGAGGACACGTGGGAGGAGATTTCTACTTCAGTTGAGTCTGCTGCATTAGTTTAGTCTATTTTCTATCAATCGAGTTTGTTTTAGTAAATTCAATTAGAGGGATGACAAAGGAGAGTCAACAAAGGGATGAGGGTGGCCGTGGGGATGTAGATGTGATGTCAGTTGACGATAGAGGACAACAAAGGAGTTTGGAGGATAGATTTATGACTGGGGACATGTGAAGTTGTTTGGAGGTAGAATCAGAGAGTTCTGAGTCAACTAGGGTGCAATTTGGTCAGCTAAAGGTCAACTGTGGGGTCAGGAGAGGCTTGTAGGCTGAAGTTCAGAGATTTTGGTAGTTAGTGCGGACTTGGGAGGACATCTGAAGCAATCAGTTGAGTCTCATAGGGAGGTTGGGAGGGTGTAGAAGTGTCCCCTTGAGTCAGCTAGAGGGCTTGGGATAGTTTGTTGAGTGGATTGGTGCCCTTGGAGCTAGGATTCTAGTGTCCCCCCCAGTTCTGATCCCATAGTGTTTTCTTCTTGTGTGTCTTCTGGTGGTGTATAGAGGCCATCACCCAGCCACCACACATTGTTTTGGTTCCCCCACTGAGGATCATAAGGCTTTTATTTAGGGCTTTGGTCAGCAAGTTAGAGTCCACCTATTGATTAACTCAGGACCTATGGCTGGATTTGGGTATGATGTGTTTAGGGGTGAGAAAAGTGAGGATGCCACTCTGTTCATAAGGAGGATTGAGTTGGAGGATTTGAGAAAAAATAGGGGTGATGCTGCCTTCAAGTTGAGGATGGTAGACTTGTTGTTAGAAGATACAGGATGAAAGAGGAAGCTCATACAGTTTGAAGGGAGCCCTAGGGAAGAAATATGGAAAGGTAGATGACAGCCCAGAGGGCTTGTGGAGAGAACTTTTGTAGGCTGAATCAGGGAAAGAGTGAAGAGATGTTTGATTTTGTTGGTGGCAGGTTTGAAGCTATTTGGAAAAAGCTTTGGGGGGTGAGAATTAGGTGCCACCTTTTTTTCTGAAAAAAGACAGATTCATTGGTGTGTTGCATGAGAGCATTAGGATGAGAGTGGAGCTAAAAGATCCTGACACATATGATAGGGCAGTAAAGATGACAACTGAGCAGTGAAGGAAGAGACTGAGGAAGCGAGAGATGACAAGAAAGGAGCGGGAAGCAATTAGGCTTATGATGGCAGCTTTGCTGGTGAGTTTGCATGTGCAGAAGGAAGCCTTTATGGAGGCGTCGAGGGTTGTGGAGACAAGTAAGGGGCAAATGGTTTGCATCAAGAGGTACATAAGTTGACTAATTGAGGGTTTGAATGTTGTTGTGTTGGAGATGCTTGGAGTGGATTGGAGTCAAGAGCGGCCCCTGAGTTAGTTTGATGATGTGAATATGGCTGGAGCTATTGTGAAAGTGGCATAGTCTTATGAGGAAGTAGATTTGGATCAAAGTTTATTTGAGTCAATAGTAGAAGATACTTGCGCTGATGCTCATGGAGTCTTGTTGATATGATTTTAGAGGAAGAAAATATAGGTTTAAAGGATGCTGACTGTGTGTTTATGGGAAGGGAACTGGAGGAAGGTGATATGGTGAACTAGACATCTAAGTGTGTACTAAAAGTGGCAAGGGATTCCGAGGATGTTGTTAGATGCTGCTTTGTGTTTTGCTAATAATTTTTTGGATAATATTGATGCCACTTGTTTTGAAGTGGATGATATGCTACAGATGATACTAAGACCATGGAAGTGGTTTATGTGAATGACTAGCCAAGTAGCTATGATGTTTTGAAGTGGATGATATGCTACAGATGATACTAAGACCATGGAAGTGGTCTATGTGAATGACTAGCCAAGTAGCTATGATGAGTTGGATGAGGGTGATTACATACAAGGTTGTGACTATTTGAAGCAAACCCAAGATGTGGAGGCAATAAAGAGTGAGCAAAATGATGGAATCTATGATGACACTGTTTTGCAAAGGAAAAGAAAGCTGTGAGAAGGCTTGTGAAGCCATGTTGGGAGATGACCATTTTGTTCATGTAAATGTTTTTGGAGATGGACTAGATGGGTAGCCTTGTAGTGGCAAGAATGTGTTTGGGGAAGAGAAGAGTATTTTTTTTATAGATACAGATGTGTTTGGGAGGTAGGGGGATGAATGTCAGGTGGTGGCACATGGGCTAGGAATTAGTTTTGAGTTATGTGGTGACACCAGGATGTCTGTGACTGGAGGAACGAGCTAACAAGAGATCTGGTTGGATTATGCCCTTTGATAGGGGCAAAGTGTTGAGGGGGTTTATAAGCTGGTTGCGGGTATTTGATCCAGGTAGGTGGATCAATTTAATTGGAAGGCTTTGGAGGACATTGTTATACCCTTTGATCTAGGAGGGGATAGAAGAGCTGGATGATGCTATTGATACTGTAAGTAGAACTGTATAGAGTGGTTTTAGGAAGAGAGGAGTTTGAAGTGCAAAGTATGTAGTGAAACATGTTTCACCTAGGGGGTGGGCTAAATGTGTGGGGAATTGCTAGCCCCTCCCAAAACCAGTGTATAGATGGATGTAAGGTACATATGAAGGTGTGAAGTCAATCCAAGCTGGAAAAAAGTGATGTGGCATCTAGATATATAGGCGTAGGTGTGAGAAATCACAAAGGAAAAAGTATGGTGATCCCAAGGAGATGGGTGATGTAGGTTTCTAGAATAAACGAAGGCGACGATGGGCCTAAAGAGGAAAATTGAGTTCTTTTGATGAGAGAGACGAGAGCGGTGGCTAAGAGTGACCACCAAAGAGCGGAGCAGAGTCCAAACTGCAGTGGAGTGGACTTCTACAATTTCATTTTCTTGATCGAGTTTTCAAGTTAGAACACTTGCCTATTTTCAAGTTTGCAGAGAAGAGACTGTAAGAAGGGTTGTCTATGGATTAGAGTAGAGAGAGCTGGAGACTGGAAAATTGGCCAAGGGGTGTGTCCTTGGGTTCTCAGAGTAGCATCTCTATTTAGATAGATACTTGACCCAGTTTTACTTCTTCTCTGACTGTAGATGCTGAGGATCGAGCTTTGAAATGCCAAGCTGGGGTCTTCTTGAGGGGATTCCTAAAGCTTTTTGTGTTCTGTTCTAATATGTTTGAGCCCAGGTCTCGGGGTTGTTGAGACCTTGAAGATGTTTTTGTATATATGAAGCAAATAGAGAGTTTGGGTTTCATCTTTTGTTCTGATGTTTTATTTATGAGATGAAGTTGTTGTTTTCCTTGAGATCATGGAGATTAGTCTTCTGTGGATTTTAGTCTGATGTGACTGGGTAGTTGTTTCTGAGTTAAAATCAGTTGAGAAGGTCCAGAATTAGTTTGAGCATCAGTTTTGTCAACTGAGAGTGTAGGGACCTTGGGCTGGATTATTTGAGTGGGTGAGAAGTGCTTGTGAGCCTGGTTTGACAGTCTGGGGACTGTCACAACTATAAAAATTAAGAAGGGCTGGTAGGCCAAAAGTGTCTGTGTGGCAGTTGTGAGTCAGCTGTAGTCAGCTAAGTATCTATTGTGATGGGTCCTTGTATGGTTAGAGCATTCTGAAGGTCTAGAGTTTTCTACTAACAGAGAGGGGAGTAATTCTGACCCAGTTGAGGCGATTGAGTCAAAATGGTCAGAACTGTCAGAATGGGGTCAGTAGCAGCCAACTATGAGTCCTGAGGGTGATATCTCTTTGAATTTGAAGCAGTCGGAGAGTGTGGGAAGGTCAACGCACACGTGGGGTGAGATTTCTACTTCAGTTGAGTCTGCTACATCAGTTTACTCTATTTTCTATCAGTCGAGTCTGTTTCAATCAATTCAGTCATAGGGTTGATAGAGGAGGGTCGGCAAAGGGTCCAGAGAGGCCCTGGGGATGTAGATGTGATGTTAGTTGATGACAAAGGACAATAGAGGATTCTGAAGGATAGATTTATGGACTGGGGACATGTGAAGCCATTCGGAGGCAGAATTAGAGCATTCTGAGTCAACTAAGGTGGAATTTGGTCAACTAGAGGTCAGTTGTGGTCAAGAGAGGCTTGTAGGCTAAAGTTCAGAGCTTTTAGTAGTTATGTATGACCTGGGAGGACATGTAAGCAATCAGCTAAGTCTGATAGGGAGGGTGGGAGGGTGTAGAAGTGTCCCCTTGAGTTAGCTGGAGGGCTGGGGAGATAGTTTGCTGAGTGGATTGGTGCCCTTGGAGCTACGATTCTAGTGTCCCCCAGTTCTGATTCCATAGTGTTTTCTTCTTTTGTTTCTGGTGGTGGTGTATAGAGGCATCACCCAACCACCACACAACATATAAATTTATCCTCTAGAACACACCTTTGTAAAATACTAGCTTTACCTAGCTTATAAAGTCGTCTCGCTAATCAGTTTGATAAGGTGATATTAACTTGATAAGCCATTGTATCTCATGTTTGTTCAATGGTCGATCTAATGGAAAATCATAGGTGAAGTATCGAGATATTTCAGTTTGATAAGGTGCCACTAACTTGATAAGCCATTGTATCTCATCTTTGTTCAATGGTTGATCTAATGGAAAATCATAGGCGAGGTATCGAGATATTTCATCGCTCTAGTTAGGCACCATGTCAATTTTGAACAAGCATGCATATGAGACATCATCATCTATTCCTATGTAATAGGTTCACCATTGGAAATTGTAACATATGATAAGCTAAAACATGTTTGCAATCCTTTTCTTACTAGGACCGTAAATTTTTTTAAGCGTATGAGCAACCATCTTGTAATCTTTCCCATAGTACAAAGATTGTTGACAAGATAAAACAATGCCTGGTGGTCTATAAAGAATATAAATTTGTTCACCAAAAGGTAATGTATGTAATTTTTCATTGCTTGGACCATGGCCAAACCTTCTTTTTCTGTGGTTGTGTAGTTCATTGTAGGTTCATTAAGTTGCCTACTAGTAAAATAGATAGAGTAGTCCAATTTGTGTTCCTTTGTTTATGCCAGTATGCACCCAATGGTAAAATTTAATACATCAATATGCACATGGAATATTATATCCAAATTTGGGGGTCTTAAGATAGGTGTACTTGCCAAGCCCCTCTTTAGTTCATCATATACTTGCTGACATTCCTCAATTGATTCAAACACTAGTAGTAGTCTATATAATGGCCTTGTAACTTTCACATATCTTACATTTTTTGAACTCCCCACTTGAATCACAATAGACTGCCATCTTAGTAGCAACAATAGTTGCCTTTGACATTTTCATCTACTCCACTTCATGTGTTGACTATCAGGTAGCCAACCAGTAACATTACCATCACTTTATATGATGACCAATAGGCAGCCCATGAGCAGCAACATCATCATCATTATAGCTATCTGTCGGCAACCAGCAACATTAGCTACCCTAACTTTACACCTTATCGATTGTTGCTTTCTCCAGCCAATGTCCACTTTGCATTCACGTTCCTCTAGATACCACACTTTACACCTTCCTGCTATCATTTGCCTCCTCACTTGACGTCCTTTGTGTTAACTCTCCTCTGGATATCAAACACCCTTTGTCGTCAGCTTAAGCTGTGATCACCACATCCTATAGCATGCTCCAATGTTTTTCGAGCATCTTCTTCAATGTTTTTTGGGTTGAAGCCTGTATTACCTTCTTCAATATTAACCATCACATTTATTACATAGCCTTATGGTAACCATCACATTTATTGCCTGAATAGCCACACCTTTTGCTGAGTTTGTGGTGCTCCTCCCCACCATCAAAGTTTCGGTGTCGATCTCAAGTTTTTTTCTCTTTTACTCCACCGAACTTTGTAACAACTTACTTATGCCATAAGGTACTTTTTGCAACAGGGAATATCTTTATTTTTTAGAACCCAGATTATTGTTGGGTTTGTATGGTCAAGACACTTACAACAACGAGAGCTTTGGGCTCCTTGGAATTTACAATCTAAGATTGCGGATCAACTTCATGTACGTGTAATGTTTGTGGACTATGAAAAGCCTGATAAGTTAGATTTTTGGTGCATAGCCACTGGACAATACATAATTTTTCAATTTGCTGTTTACAAGCATGTTTAAATGCCGTTCGCCTCAAATATTGATCCACCAAATGAGTTTTGTAAGGTTCTTTCCTTATCCTTCTTTTTTTCAACGAAAATTATATCCTCAATGCTAATGTTTTTATCTTGGGATAAATTTTGCTAGATGGAGGCAAGGGGTATAGGCTTCCAAGGAGAGATAATCCAGTTGTCCAAATATTGTTTTGAAGCCGTGTTCAGGTGTGTTAAGATTGTTATCATTTTATATGCCAAGTTTGGTGCTTTAGGAGCTTCTATATGTATATATATGGCAAGCATGATTTGTTTATATATAAGGTTGGCAAGTTGAGGACCATGAAGTCAACTCATAAATATATGTATGAGTGTGAACAATATCTATGGATATTATGGGTGTGTGCACATACACAGACACATATTTACATGTGTGTATGTGACATGCACACATGCATTTATAGGCACACACACACATACACATATCTTCCAGTTGTAGCATGTATGGTTTCAACAAATTACACGTACACATACACATACATACATACGTATTTGTGTTTGTGTGTAACTCGATGTGCCTAGCTTCTATTTTAACTAGGCCCTTTTTCGAAAATGGAAAGGAAGGGTGACTTTACACATACTTCTTTTGCCTGTAACTAAATGCAAAATGCTACCTTGAAAAAGTTATCTTTTTTAATGGTGTGTCTAGCTCCTATCCGTTGGAGACGGGTCGTGACACTAGTTATGTCAAAAAAGGTTATGATATAATGTTTTAATAAAAATATAAATTAATTAAATAAAACACAGAAGCTACATAAAAAGAAGTTTCTATATATATATATATATATATATATATATATATATATATATATATATATATATATATATATATATATACCGTAAAGCACCAGTGCTCTCTAATAGTTTGATAATTAGAGATGCTGTTGCTTGTCCTTTCCAAAATGGAGGGTCTACAATTTAGCCAATGAATATTAAATAGATATTGGAAAACAATAATACCTATATTATAGCAAACATCCATAAAAATTACCTTCAATATCTTGTCCATCACCATAAATGAACAAAAATGATCTCCTTGCCACATCCATCCTAAGCAATATACCCCTGATATCAAATATAACACACACTCTATTTCTCTCTCTCTCTCTCTCTCTCTCTCTCTCTCTCTATATATATATATATATATATATATATATATATATATATACACACACACACACACATATGTGTGTGTGTGTGTGTGTGTGTGTGTTCTCAATAGCTTGAGCCAAGCAAGGGATAATATAATGGCACTGTATATAAAAGCAATCCAGAAGCAAACAAAGACTGCACATGGCACATCTTTGCAAACATTTCCCATTCAAATGCTTACTTCATTGTACAAAGATATGTACAAATGTAGTCTCTAACATTTGTAAGCTACCATTTACATTTACATTCTTCGGCATGCCATTTGCAAAACCTCCTTGTAGACAACATTGGTTATGAAGACTTCATTTGAACCTTCTATGTCGCTTTCATATTCCACAATATGCTTTACACACACTTTCACTGCATCGGATGATCTAACACGTGACATAGCAACATACAATTGTCCATGTGTCAATACTTGTGTGGCCTGATAAAGTCCCAATACACTTAATGTTTGTCCTTGGGACTTATTTATTGACATACCAAAAGCTAACCTAGTAGGAAATTGTCTCCTTCTCATGTCAAAAGGCAATTGAAGCATAGTTGGCATAAATGTTATCCTAGGAATAAAGACTCTGTCTCCAATGTTTGTACTTGTAATGATTTCTACTTCTATCACCTTTGAGTTAAATTGCTTGCATATCAATCTGGTACCATTACAAAGTCCCCGTTAGAGGGTCCAAATTGCGGAGTAGCATGATAGGGGCATTAATCTTTAGAAGTAAGCAGTGAGGAGGGTAACCACCACCTAAGTTCAAACTGTTCAAGAACTCAATTAGATATAGTATTGCATCATTCTCGCAAGAAACAACAGAATCTGCACTGAGGTATTCTCTTTCAAGACCAAGCAATGAACTCAAGGCTAGTTCATTAATCTTATCAACCTCTACATTTTGTGGTGCAAGAATAGCATGGTCTTTGAGGAAGCATGCATAATCCTCCACTCTCTGAAGATCTTTTTATACCCATTCTACCAAACTCAAAATAGAGTTGCCATGGATCAACATTTGTGGTGGAATTACCACTCTGTCTTCATTGTTTGGCCGACCTATAGTGCCATCTCCAATTTGTAATGTCCATTTGACAAATTCATGTTCTATACCATTATAAGCACTCTATCTAACCCACATGTTTTGGGCGAGCTTTAAAACACTCGCATATCTCCAAATATGTGATCGGCATAACATTGCATCAGCAATATCCTCGCGGGATCCCTTTGGCACAATCAGTAAGATTTGCCTGAAGTCACCACCAAAGAGCATAACTTTTCCACCAAACACTATATCACTTTTGCATAACGTCTTTCAATGTCCTATCCAGTGATTCATATGCACGCCGATGCATCATTGGGGCCTCGTCCCAAAATGATTAACCTTGCAAGCTTCAACACCTCAGCCAATGCGCTATTAGCTTTGATTCCACATGTGCTAGAAGCATTGAGCACCAATGGGATTTTGAAATGTGAGTGAGCTGTACGACCATTTGAGAGTAACAATGCAGCTATTCTAGACGATGCACATGCCAAGGCAACTTGTTTCTCTCCATGCAATCGAGATAGAAAGGAATTGTAATGATAGGTTTTGCCTGATCCATCTGGTCCATCAAGGAAAAAAACACCACCTTGGTTCAAAGAAATAGCTCTAAGGATAGTATCAAATGCTCTTGATTGATAACTATTAAGCTAAATAGAATCAAACATCATCTCTTCCATCAGCAAACCATTGTTAACAGTGGCAACACTTGATCTATCTGGAATAGATAACCCTTCAAAATCAGCTAACCGCTTTCCATACTGCTGTAAGAGATCTTGCATGTGCAACAAAGCCTGATTCTTTGCTATATAGTGACAAACACCAACATCGACACACCCAATCTGCTGCAAGGAATGAAAAAAATCTTCTGAAAGTTCGGAATGGAGTCTAACTACCAATCAGAAATCACTTCCAATGGAGTCTAACTCCTAGTCCAGAATGGGTTATCACCTTTCGAAACTTTAGAAATGGTTTTTTTAAGACACGAAAAACTTGAGTTATCTATTAGTCCCAGCATTTGATCACCTGCCCCAAATTTTAATATTATTCTTGGTCGTAAAAAACCAAACTAGTTCTTCATGCCAAAATTTGTTTAAAATTTTAGGATGATATTTTCAAGATAAGATTGTTTTAAACTTGGCGAGGCAATTCTTCCAACCACAAAGTAATTTTCGTGAATTTTTTTTAGCATGAATTTCTCTAGCTTTTCATGCCATGCTCTTGTCACACCATGATTATGTGAAGTTTTTTTTTGGGAGTTTTTCATGGCTAGGAAAATTTGAGTTTTTCGCACATGAATATCTCTTGGTTTGCATGCCACGCTCACCATGATTACCATTCCCTCTCTCTTTTTCCTCCCTCTGGGTTTTTGTGCGTGAATATCAAAGATGATCACGGTCATGAAAAACTCTGGTTTTTTATGCTGATTTTTTATTTTATTTTTTAGGCTCTATTTCACGTCCACCAATGGACTTAGATGATTAGTCTAAATCATGTAGAGATCTTATTAACCTCAAAAAGCGATTTTTTTTTGACGTGAAAAACTCTTATTTTTCACGCCATTTTTTTCCATTTTGGGCTCAAAATCACTTCTAATTGCTAGTACAAAACATGTTTATGACGTCACCAACCTTTAAAAAGTTTTTTTCCAGTTGTGTAAAAACTCGAATCAATCATGGCCATGAAAAACTTTGGTTTTTCAAACCAAAACAATTTTAAATTTTGGGTTCAAAAGCACTTCCAATAATGGAGTCTAATTACTAGTCCAAAATGAGCTATCACCACTCGAACCTCAAAAAATGAACTTTTTTAGACATGGGCATAAAAATGTTGAAAAAGCATTTTCTTAATGATCCACCCTCGTGATGTTTATGCGGGTTACAGATGTGCTCTATTTTGTAAGGCCCCCTTTTTAAGGAGTAGCCATTCTGGTGAGCACGTGAGCACCCGACAATGCCCAGTTTGAACATTGGGGATGGTGGCTATGTGTGGCCATATGGTTAGGAGAGATAGCTTATGTAGACTTGGCACTCTGCCAAGTAGGATGCATGCTTGTGCGAACTAAGTGACCCCATTATGTAGGCACTCTGCCAAGTAGGATGGTGGCTATGTGTGGCCATATGGTTAGGAGATAGCTTATGTAGACTTGGCACTCTGCCAAGTAGGATGCATGCTTGTGCGAACTAAGTGACCCCATTATGTGGGCACTGGTCATAGTATATATATCTTGTCGGTGGATACATGTGGTCATGGGTAGGGTCTGGTGATAACTGACCTAATATATGGGGCACTATATATGGGAGGATTTTTAGAACTCCATAATCATCGACTTCATTATTTTCAAGCACTCTTGTAAGCAAGACATCCTTTGTCTAGAGTCTATCTAGATTGCCACCATCAAAGCTTCTTACCTATTCTGCTCGATCTAGAGTAGGATCTGGCTTTGCATCAACCCCTATTATGATTTTCCACAATTCATGTGAATCAATAATGGACTAATCTTTAATTCCAAAGAGTGTAAGTTGTACCATCTAACTTTTCACCAAAAGGTGGAGGGCAAGAACAAGCGCATTGTTTACAGGTTGGGGCATCTCTCCAAATCTCCTTCAAATAGCGAACAAGCTTTGCTTAGAGTCTATGATTTGATACCATGTAAGAATACACAGTAGTGGAAACTGGATCGACGCAAATTGTAAAAAGAAGTGGAGGGTAAACAATATTAATACTTGCAAAAACTTGATTACAAATTGATGGCGTCTACCCATCATGGCATTTAGATAAGACACTTTAATGGGAAATCTAGATAGACTCTAGCCAAAGGATGATTTGTTACATGAGTGCTTGAACACAATGAACTAGATGATTATGGAGTTCCAAAAACCCTTCCATATAACTGCCCCATATACAGACCCTACCCATGACTACATGTACCCACAGTGACAAGATATATATACTATGAACTATGAACTCCCCTATAAACGAAGAATAGTGTGTCCTCCAACTCCCATATAGTTTGCACAAGCATGCATCCTACTTAGTAGAGTGCTAACTCTACATAAGCCGTCTCCTAACCAGCTTGCCATACTTGGAGTTCCCAGTGTTCAAATTGGGAACTACTAGGTGCCTAGGTGCTTACCAAAATGGCTAATCCTTAAAAAGGGGGCCTTATAAAATAGAGCACATCGCAGAAACATCACAAGGGTGGAGCATTGATCAAATGCTTTTCCAACATTTTCACAGCCATGTCTAAAAATGTTTATTTTTTAGGTTTGAAAGGTGATAACCCGTTTTGGACTTAGAAGTGATTTTGAACCCAAAATTTAAAATTGTTTTGGCATAAACTTTTGTTCAAGCATCATGCCATAAACTATTAATTATAGAGTGGGAATTTTATTCATAACATTAATTATAGTTGCTATTGCTTTAACCTAAAAATCATGAGGCATTTCTTTCTCATTTACTGATGCATGACAATATGCTTGCTCTTCCTTTCGAAAACCCCTTTTTGCTATGGGGTTTGCTTGCATGTAAATTTCACCTCTTTAGCCCATGCTCTCTTAGATAATCATTGAATTTTTAAAGTGTTTGGGTGTATTCCACATGTACATGTACCAAGGTGAGAAGAAAATTAGATTCCAAGGTAGAAAAATGTATTCCATTAACAAAAAAGGTTATAGATGCTATAACACCACTATGCATGAGATATGAGTGAACATGGATGTTCTTGATGGAGACAGTCAAAACACCAAGTAGATAAAAACAAGTGAGATAAAAAAACCAAGCGACCACGAGAGAAATGAATTATCTTATTGACACAATGACACCATAACAAGTGAAAGTCACGAAGGCACTTTCTCATTCAATACATAACCATACTAGATATATAGGATTATACACTTGACAAATTATAGTAAAGTAGGTTAACATGGTGCTTGAAATTATATATATATATATATATATATATATATATATATATATATTATTGAATCTCTATTTTCACATTAATCTCATTTTACTACATATTCTAATTTGAATTACCTTGCCTCACAAGTTTAAACCATAATGTAACATGTATAAGTTTTGAAACCTTATTTATAAAATCTAGAAAGCACAATCCAAAACAACCTTATTTTTGAAACATGGATCAAATGCTAAAGGAATTAATGAGACAAACATGACTAGTCATCTTCACACTCATCAAGAACATAGAAGTTTTTAAAGAGCCCTCTCATATCATCAATCTGCGACCATGGAAGCGGTCATTGCTTTTGCGTGAGGAAAAATACTATAAACAAAGAGTTATATGAATTATTAAAGAGTCCAAGCACTTTATACATAATATAAAGAAAATAATGCATAATTTAAAAGTAAAAAATTGCATAGTCAAGAAATACTTCCATCAATCAAAAAGCACTCAAAAGAATGAACAAGTTAGAAAACCATTGCATCTATCTAGCCAATATGAAGCTCCTTGAAGAATGGCTTGCTATGAAAACCATAAAAATGGGGGGTTTGTTCCTCTCCTCCTCATAATAAACATGATGAAAGTTTACACCTAAAATTCATAAGAAATAACATGATTGTGATCTCATATATTCTGTCATATGTTACATAATGTTATTTCAATAGAAAGGAAGAAAGAATTTACCACAAGTTCTCTCATATGTTACATAACGTCATTTAAAAAGAAACAAAGATTGAAGAATTCACCTCGTAGTACTCTCTTCCACTCTCTTGAAAGGAAGATAGCATGGAGTGTTTCACAATAGCACATCAAAACAACTCCAACTCGTGGACATGAGCATACTGCTCAATCCATGTCACACAAGGCCCTACCAATTTTGATATTAAGTATATCGTCTTAATTCTTGGGCATTGTGCACACACCCTTAGTAGGAGGGTAGCATCCACTTACATTAACATTAAGATAGATGGGATTACTTCATTAGGGGCAATTTTCCATTCAAGAAAAGGGGGTCAGTAGCATGAGGAGTAGCTGGAGGTTACATAGGAGAGTGGGGAACACTCGCATGCTGGGGAGTTACACGAGAGAGTGGGCTAGTGGGGTGGCCCAAGAGTCACTCATCCATTTCTATATGAGTACCCCGTTGTATCCTGTAAAAAAAGAAGAGATGATAATAAGATCTTATGCTTATGACCCAATTATGTGTGTTCATTCTTGGTATGCCTTAATTACGAGGAAGCTTTAATGGAAACACCTCTCTTTCTTTGTTTTTCTTTGTAATTAATTCCCTGTTAACACTTTAGTGACCATGATGTGTCTTACTATTTTTGCATGTTTTATTGTATGTGTATTTTTCTTTGATCTTGAGTCCTTCATTCCTTGCATGGCCAAGAGAGCCCATGTCAGCACATGAACAATGCTATTTAACATGCCTACAAGCTTAGGCACTTTTGTTTGCTGAATCCAGCTCGGAATCATCACACAAGGAGGAGGACAAAGAGTCTAAAACTCATCCATCCTCTTCCGAAGTTGGTAACAACACGCCACCACAACACCCACCTCCCCTGCCCCTACACCCCCTCCTCAATTTCATCTCACTACAATGACCAATGGTCATGCTAAAGTATCCAAAAATATTCGGAGTATGCGGATGCACACATTATTCTTTTTGACAGCACTTGGAGTGTGAGTGTCCCCCCCTAGGCCAATTGATTAGAACCCGAAGAAAGCAACTTTTGTGCCAACCTTACAAAAGAGTGTGAAGCACTCTGGGTTTCTCAATATGAGTATGCTCTCTTCTGCAATCAGGGATGCATTTCTCCAGAGGTTTCCGGAGGATAAGACATCCGTGCATGTGCTAGTGGATAAGCTATGCTGGATGAACGAGAAGAAGCTAACAGTGGAAGACTATGCAACAAAATTCATAAGATTCTTTGATGCGGCCAATCGGAAAATAGGAGAGATCCTTAATTCCTACTTCATAAAGGGATTGATTAAGAAACTAAAAAGGGCAGTTGTTGCTGGTGCAAATCTTGAAAATATAACTCTAGAGTAGCTAGTGGACTCAACACTCAGGGCAGAGAAGGGCAGAGCGAGTGTTGGTGACATCAATCAAAGGTAAAAGTAAGAGCAAGAGCAAGAGAAAACGCAAGTCAAAAAAATACACTTTTGACTCTTTGGATGAGGAAGAAGAGGAAGATTCTAATGTCTCAAATTCAAGTGAATAATTGGAGGATGAGAAGGAAATTTGCAAGACACGATTAAAGAGCGAGAAGGCAAGGAAAGCGACCAAGGACCTAGCATGGCTTAGTTATCCAAGTGACGGAGTGACGAGGACCCCTCAAGAAGTCCAATCAGGAACTTGGTGTGCGAGATGTTGGAATCATGACCATGTGGCCAAGGAATGCAGCTTAAATGCGCTCTGGTGTGCCATTTGTAGAATTTCCATGCACAACACTGATGCTTGCCAATACAATGGAACGTGATTACCTTAGTCAACTATGATACCAGCTCTAGTGGTGGTGGAAACTTGCCCCACTGATGGCTCCACAGGAACCATACAGAAGGCCTCCATTCCGCCTAAGAGGATTTTCTCCCAAGGATGTCCTAGGGGCATAGCACCCCCCACTCTAAATTTCACTTGTTTTGATTGCCATGCATCGGATCCATGTATTTCAATGGAGAAAGAGAAAATTTGGTATATTAAAATAATAAATATTTTTATTTAAAAATTAAAGAGAAATTTCAGATAAGTTATTTTATGCATGAATAAATTTAAATGATGAAAGAGGAATTCTCATCATATTTGGAATTCAATCATTTAAATGGTAAAAGTGGAATTCTTGTCATATTTAAATTAATGGATATTTTTATTAAATTTAAAGAGAAATAATTTTAGTTAAATTTATTTTTATGCATGAGAAAACTTAAATGATAAAAGAGGAATTCCCATCATATTTGGAATTCAATCATTTAAATGGTAAAAGAGGAATTCTTGGTATATTTGGAATATTGCATATTTTTATTTAATTTAAAGAGGAATTTCAGATAAATTCATTTTATGATAAAAGAGGAATCCCCACCATGATAATTCGAATCCAATCATTAAATGAGGAAAAGAGGAATTTTAAGCTTATTAAAAAAAATGGATAATTGTATTTAGTTAAAAGAAGAATTTTTATGATATTTAAGTAGAGAAAGATTTGAATTAATTTTTGGTGACAAAAGAGGAATTTTCACCATAATTCCACCTAGGGAGCTAAGGTTGAGAAATTAAGTTATAGAAAGAATATCTTTAGATATTTTATGTGGTTAAATCACCAAATTGGTATTTACCCAAAATCAGATTAAATGGAAGAAGAGTATTTTCATTAAAATCTGATATTCTCATACAAAACCATTTCTTAATCTACTATGGAAAAGAAGGAAAAGAGTATTTTCATTAAAATCTGATATTCTCATATAAAACCATTTCTTAATCTACTATGGAAAAGAAGGAACAAAATTCACAAAGTTGGAATTTCCTTACGATTAGAAATTTAGTAAATGTTTATCTGAAGAAAATCCTTGTTAGAACTAAACCGAATGATTTTGGTTAGACCACGAGAGGGACGGTCAGTAAATCTACTTGTCCATCTCTCGATTTGAATCAAGCAAAAATCTCGTGAACCAATTCCAGTTCTTAATACAAAGAATAGACTACCGTTGAATTCACTAGTTTTCCCTTGACCCAAATCACCAAGAATCTAGTTGTACAGTCAGTCAAATGATGGGTAGATTACCTGATGAGAGATCAAGGATTCTCTCATTATGAAATTATGGATTAAGGAAAAAGGGTTTTGTGGAACCAATCTCAAACTGGAAATTTTACTTGCATAGAACCTCTGTTTTCATTAATGGATAGTTTTACGCCAGAATGCTGGAG
Organism: Cibotium barometz; assembly: GCF_041138505.1. Lineage (NCBI taxonomy): Eukaryota > Viridiplantae > Streptophyta > Polypodiopsida > Cyatheales > Cibotiaceae > Cibotium > Cibotium barometz. The sequence goes on from NC_141107.1 coordinate 14,046,949, forward strand.
GAAGCATTTGGCATGTGTTTTACTAAGAGGATGTTCATTGCAACCGCTGGCGGGGAGTCATCGAGGGACGTCGCTCGCGGCAAAGCCTGTCGAGGTCTTGACCAACCTCGGTACAGTTAAAATGGTGCGCCTCCGGTACGATGGGCGAGGACCGATGAAGCGGTCCCTGAGTGAAGTGCTAGGACACCTAAGTAGGATCCTAGAGGATTCTAATCAGGTGATGCATGGGCTCGCGGTTGCTAGGACACCCATGCGTGCATCGAGGAAGATTCGGATGGACTAAAAAGAATGACTTTGGGAATCAAATTTTGATATTGGATCTCGTTGGTTGGCTAGCTGGTCTTCAACAGAGAGTCCAGATGACATATTTTGTAATACAATGGACTCAGAATTTTGGAGGATAATGATCAGTAATATTATGATTTTCATTGAAGGATTTTTTTAAAGATAGCCGATTCTGTTTAATGGCAATTTCATATTGGGTGTGTATGTGGTATGCCTACCTTAATTTTTGCATGAAACGCCGGCTAGGGGGCCTAGGAACTCTTTTCCTCGGTACCCAAGCAAAACATAACCAAATCCTTATAAAGGAATCCCACCAATACAGTGGTCGGGCGGTTCGCTAAACCCATAGGCCGGTTGGGCTGGATCGGGGGATTCTTGCGATACCATTAAGTTATGATTAGTTACGTTAGTTAGATTAAGTCCTGAGAAGACCCTTGTTCTGTGGGAGGGAATCAGCGGGGGCTGTGCCTCATTAAAGGAGGAAAAAAGCGGTGACTCTATGGACCAAGTGCAAGTCTCTTCTTTGATATGACCATGTGACTTCACGTTCGGTCGGATCAGTTTGAATAGTTAAGACTCTGACCTGTTAGATTAATTCTCCCGTTCGAAGATTTTCCCTGGAGGAATCGCTCGTGCCTTCCGGGCGAGGGAAGTTTTTCCAGGTTTGTCGGTTTCGGAGGAACCGCCAGACTAGTCTCTTGTCCGGACATCTGTGGGCGAGGCCCCGAGTGTGGATCCCTACCCCGCATGAGAGGCTGACGTTGCTTCCACTGCCAGCACCCTCTCGGAGAGGGCACCACACGGAGGGGGTCGGGGTTCTCACATACCATGCCTAATGCCTCTCTCTCTCGGTGATAGTGTAATTTCTTTCAGCATTTGTCATCATTCTACTTGCATAGTATACTAGTCTGAACCAGCCCTTCACTTTTTCCTGCATAAGAACAGCTCCAATAGCAATGTTAGATGCATCAACAAACACATGAAAAGGTAAATCCCAATCTGGGGGCTGCACTATCAGAGCTACCACCAACATTTTCTTCAAAATTTGAAATGACCTATCTTGAACTGCAGACCAGGAAAAGTCCACTCCTTTCTTTGTTAAGTGTGTAAGAGGTGCACACACATCTGCCAAGTATCTTAAATACCTATTGTGCCATTTAATTTGCCCCACAAATCGACCCACTTCTTTCAAATTGACTGGTTTTGTAGCCTTCTGTATAACTTCTATCTTCTTGGCATCTATGGACATCCCTTCTCAGGACACCACATGACCCAGCAACACTCCCCTTAATACTGCAATAGCGCACTTAAAAGGGTTGAGTGCTACTCTGAACATCCGACATCTTTCCAAACAGAGCCTAAGATGATGTAAATGGAAATTCTTCTTACCAAATATTGAGAAATCATCCATGAAAACTCTCATGAAGTCTGACAAATATGGTTCAAATGTTTTGCTTGCCACAAAGCAAAATGACGATGGACCATTTTTTAGTCCAAAGCTCATCACTGTATATGCAAATGCTCCCCATTCTGTAATAAAGGCTGTTTTATCCATGTCTTCAGGTGCTACACTAATCTAATTATACCCTGAAAAACCATCTAGGAAACTGTACATCTCGTGTCCTACTACTGCATCAAGGAGTGTGTCACAAAAGGGCATTGGAAATGGATTAGTGATGGTGGCTGCATTTAATTTCCTGTAGTCCACACACACCCTGATCTTTCCATTCTTCTTTGGCACCACAACTATGGGAGATAGCCATGTCACCTCATTATTAATAGGCTTAATAAACCCTACATACAATAATTTATCCAATTCCTCTTTCACCTGTCTTGCATAGTTTGGATTCATACGATATCTCTGTTGTATAACAGGTACTGCATCTTTCTTCAAATTTGTCTTACGTTGATGAAGAGCCGGATCTATCCCCTTCATGTAAAAATATTCCCATGCAAATACATCCTTGAACTCCATTAGTAGCTTCCTCAAATCTTCTTTAAACTGCCCTTTAACGGATACTAACCCTTACCATCTTAGGATCTTCCTCAGTCCCCAAGTTCATATCCTGAAGCTCATCTTCCTGTACCCTATTGGATTTGTTGAAGTTCTTTTCATAATTATGTTCTGTTGCAATTATAGCTTCCCGCTCATTAGCAGCATCTTCCTATTTTGCCTTCTTTTCCAGGGCTTTTCCAATAATCGGGTTCAATGCCTTACCCTCTACTGCTTGTTCCTCTTTAAACTCACCTGTCGGATTTTTTGACTCACTCTCCACATACTGCTGAATATCCGACTGCACTATGGTTCCTCCATTTTCCTGGCATCTCTCCACTATATCTGCAACATCGACTTCAAAGACGGGTACCACAAAGGGATTTGCTTTCAAGTATTCTTCTTCCTCATCATCCTCCACTTCTTCTGCCAAGTTAATCCCTTGAGCCCATAATGGCTTATGATTTGTTTGAGTACCTTCTTTGAGAGCATAGGCAACTTTGCCACTTTCTTGCTGCCCTGCCTCATTATAATTGTATTGTCCCCCCAATCTTGTTTTAATTTAGCAATTCTAAACCATGGCCTGCCCAGCAACATTGTGTAAGAAGAGTCAGTGTCCTGCATACGAATTACCACAAAGTTCACCCAAAATAACAGTCATGCAACTTCAATCTGCTGCTGCTTCAATATTCCTAAGGGTTGCAACCTTCTTTGGTATGCCATTTTAACCTAAAATGGTGCAGGTTCCAACTCCTGCAAATGCATACTCAGATAGATAGATTCTGGTAGTATATTAACCCCCAGATCCCCCATCCAGAAAAATATCATCAAAACTTTTCCCATTAAACCCCACTTTTATAACTGGAACTGTGAAGTCTACATCTGCAAGATCTCCAACTTCACTAGCAATTGCTCCCTAAAGGCTTGTACCATGCTCAACAACCGACTTAATGAAATCTGAATGGGTGCCTGAATCAATGCATCAAACAACTCACTAGACCCCTTCTCCTTTCCCTCATCTGGTCGTGATTCATAAACTAAATCTACTTGTTACTGGAACACCAGATCATTCACTTCCTGATCTTCCATCACCTTCTTTTTCTGCAGCTTATCAATCTGATTGGACACCTTCTTCCTTACCACTTCCTGGTCTTCCCACTTTATAGGCCCTTTAGCCTTGGATCTAGTTACTGCTAAAGCTTCTACTATTTCCCCTTTTTCACAATATTCAACAACCATACATTTAGAACAATCACATTGTAGATCATACACCTCAGATATTTGACTTACCAGGTTTATTTGTGGTGGCGAATCCTCTTCTTGTTGCTCCTGCTTGCTGCCCATCTCCTAGAATTAAAACATTACTCCTGCTTTCAGTTTCTCGATTATGTATGATTTCCACCAAGATTGCATTGGGTTGTGCTGGGGGTTGCTGCTGCTACCCTTGCTGGGGTCCTTGGCCTCTATTACCTTCATTATATCTAATCACAGGTCTTCCTCTCTCTTCTCTACTTTTGCACCATAATTCACAAGCAAGCCCAATTTTGTGGCCCTCCTTGCTACAATAATCACATTGCAGGACTCCCTGAGGTCCCCTTTGATTCCCTTGTTGGCCTTGCCAATTCTATCTCGAGAAAAATGGTCTTGCCGGCTTATTATATGGTGCGTTTTGATTTGTAGGTATTATTGGATTAGCTTCAACAACTAGCTGTTGTAGCACCCGATTAACTACATTTGGAGGAACTTTACCCCTATAATTAGGGTTATACCAACATGCTACTGTAAGATGACCTTCCTTTTCACAAATGTGACAATACTGCTTCTCCTTAGATTGGACTGTTGTATACCCCAAACGGATCAGCTCCTAACCCTAGTGCCTAACTTCAAAGAGAAGCTCCTAACCCTAGTGTCTAACTTCAAAGAGCAGCTCGTCTACAACTGATGCCCCAGGAGGAGAGGATGGGTCCCATCCTAGACTTTGGAGGCCATGCACATTGATAAGACAAAGACTCTACTAAAAGGAAGATCTGATCTATGATGATGCCATCCCAATGATTCAGGCTAAGCTCTCTGGAATAGACATAGTGGAGGTTTTGTCGAATGCTGGATCGGGAGTCAACATTGTGTTGGATACAACATGCCAAAAATTGGGATTGAGTAGGTGAGATCTAGTCCCATTCACAGTAAAAATGGCAGATCAGCACAGAGTACATCCACTCGGATTGATCTATGGGCTGACAATGGAAGTCTCTGGATTCACCTTCCACATAGTAACTTCCACATAGTAATGGTTGTGCTCCACATGGAGGATATCAAAGGTGCCTATCGCTATTATTGGCAGACCATGGTTCTGACAGGCATAGATAAAGAAAGATTGGGATAAGGATAGAATCACCATCTAGAGAGGTAAGAAGAAGGTCATACTTCTAGTGGCCACCAGAGTCACCGCCAAGAGTGGAGAACTCGTCTCAACCAAAAGTAGCCGAAGGAGTCAACGTTCTGGAAGTACTAGATATGGATAAGAAGAGGATACCTCTAGTAGAATGCCAATCTGATCAGCCTCTTTGAGGTTGATGTGGTCAGCATCGTGGAGAAGTACCACCCAACTCGGAATCACCGAAATGAGGCAAGCAAGAGTCAGCATGCTCCGCTCAGGCAGGTGGAGTCTCCAAATGAGGCTCGACTTTTATGAAGTATTAACTGAAGATGATAGTGTACCAAGCCTCCAGCAAATCATTGCAGTGAAGAAGGCCTTCTAAAAGGACCTGAATCAGTCCAAACAGGTCAAAGAGCCTATCAAAATAAATATGGGTATATCGTGTGATGAACTCATCTTCTTAGGACATTGTCTTTACCTAGCTTATATAGTTCTTCCGCAATTAATTGATAAGGTGAAGCAAGCTTGATAAGCCGCCGCATTTTTAAGCTAGATAATCCGATATCTCCTCGCTCCATTCGGGTACCATGTCTAGTTTGCTGGTTCCCCATTTGGAATTCTCGACATATGATCGGCTAATACATGCTGCGTCCCTTTCCTTACCGTAACTGTAAAGTCGAATTCCAATAGTAATAGCAACCAGCGTGTGATTCTTCCCATGGTGCAAGGCTTATTCACCAAGTATAATAAGGCTTGATAGTCCACGAAGAATACGAATTTGTTGGCCAATAGGTAATGTTGATACTTCTTGACAGCGTAACCATGGCCAACCCTTATTGCTCAGTGGTGGTGTAATTCACCTCTGCATCATTCAATTGACGACTAGCAAAGTAGACTAGATAGTCCAATTTGAACTCACCGGGCTATGCTAGTACGCATCCAATAGCAAAGTTTGATGCATCAATAAGCACATGAAATATGAGGTCCCGATTGGGGGGTCTTAGAATTGGCGCGCTAGCTAATGCCTGCTTCAATCAATCATATGCTAATGGAATTCCTCAGTCCATTCAAAGACAATGAGTAGCTTGTATAATGGCTGACGAATTCAGCATAGAAGATTATGAAGTGGCGGTAATACCCAACATGGCCCATAAATATTTTCACACCTTTGTAATTAGTGGACAGTGGCAGCTCCAAGATCAACTTGACCTTACTGTCATCCGTGGATATACCGTTCTTTGAGACAATTGGCACTTTAAAGGGTTTAAGGATATATGATGTAATCGACATCGCTCGAACACCTTCCTTAAGCAAGCCAGATGGTCTTCCCATCGAGAGTGTGCATATAGATCGTTAATGATTACCTCCAACCACTTCTGCATGTAGTCTTTGAAGGTTGTGCACATCAATCGTTGGAATGTTGCTGGGGCATTGGTGAGACCGAAGGGCATGACTTTGTATGCAAACGTCCCCCACATTGTATTGAAAGCTGTCTTATGCTGGTCCTCTGTGGTGCTATTGACACCTGATTGTAGCTTGAAAATCCATCCAAGAAGCTGTAAGCTTCTTCATCAACCACTCTCTCCAAAACATGTTCCAAATAGGGAAATGGATAATGGTCTTTCCTAGTAGCTGTGTTGAACTTTTTAAGATCCACACGTACCCTAAGTTTCCCATTCTTTTTTGTCACTATTACGATTGGTGACAATTGGTGACAACCAATCCGTATGTTCTATCTCATAGATGAAATCCACATCAATGAGTTTATTTATTTTCTCCTTTACAATTCCCGCATACTTAGGATTCATCTGGTATGGTTTTTTCCTGGTTGGTCTTGATCCTTCCTTGATTGGGATCGTATGCTGTACCACCTCAGGTGTGGTACACCCTTCATCTCCTTGTAATTCTAGGCAAAACAATCCTTAAATTCCTTAAGGAGGGTAATGAGCTCATCTTCTTCAGCTGAAGTCAAGTCTTTTTAGCAATATATACGGGTCCTGGCTTCCTCCCCTGGTCTCGCAATATCAACTTCCTTGACTTTAGCCAGGCCATCGTATGACATGGACAGCCCATCTTCCTTAACCCTTTTTGCTGTCAGTCGAACTACATTTCGTTCATTCAACAGTGTAGGTTTTGAAGTGGTCTGGTACTGAGAGCAAGTCTGGTTTATCCTCGTTCTTACTTTTTGCTTTAGCCATGACTTTTCTAGCCTCTCGCTTGGCTTCTGCCAGCGCTTTGTTTCATTTTTGACACCCAGCTTTTGTAAGCTTAGGTGTTTCTAGCTCTTGAAGGATGACCTTCTCCTTATGTTTTCCCTCTAGTGATATCTTACTCAATTCCTCACTCCAATCCTTAGAAAACTCATAATGAACCTTAGTGGCTTTAAGGTATCTCAGCCACCACTGGGCATCCGTGGGTTTTCTTCGTAATAGGGCATTTTGTTGGGCAATATATCGTTTCTGTTTTCACCATCTTCTGAGGCGTTGAGCGTTGGTACGGCCTTGTGCTACAATCCCTTCTATGCTAGATGCCTCCTCTTCTGATTCTTCATCAATGGTTTGCCAATTAACCATATAGACAGAGGTCGTGGGAACAGTTCCGAATTCCACATATTGGGTCCCTCTGGGTTGCATCACATCTATGGTAGCTACCACTTGCATCTAGTTTTCATTGAAATCCGGAGGAGGAAGTGATGCATACATTTTCGTTTCCTCTTCCTCTTTGGAATTTTCCATCGAAGGCTGGCATATTTGTACAGATGTGGTCCGCTCAATTGTGACCAAATTATTACCAAATAGTTGCCCTTCCATGGGGTGTGCTCTCCACATTCTTAGATCTATCTTTAAATTTTGTGAATCCATATGCACATACACATGATCTAATGCCCAATCGTGCACCAATTTGGATTCCCTCATGAAGGATCTCCCCAATATTATGTCATATGAGTCTGGTTGGCGCAGGAAGTCCATTACCACAAATGTATGATGGTATAGCGAAACGTAAAGAGTTTTTCACATTCTCCAAAAATCCGATGGGTCTTGAAGATGTTCCATTTGCCATTTTAAAACGATTAGATCTGCTCTTTTTAGATCGGGTTTTCCCTAGTTTTTCCTGCAACATTTTGTGATGATGCTAACCCCCGCCCCATCATCCAGGATATCAAGTGCCTGGTACCCGTCATGATGAATCGGGATTGTGGCATTTGTGTCGTCATTCGCGTAATAACGTCCAAATTGATTAACTGGTATCTTGACAACTCTAGATTCCCTTATGTGTTTTAGGGTTCTTTCTGCCAGAGGTGGCAGAACATCCTCTATATTGTTGGCTGGCCTTAGTCCGCCTTCTACAAATTTCTTTATGTCTGTCCATAGGGTTGGTGAACTGCATAGCAGTCGCCCCAATGGCATTTTCACAGACGTGGACAATACAACCGCGAGACTTCCTATGTCTCTGGGTTCTCTAGCAATTGAGGGCTCCCTCCATGTGTGTGTCTCGTATCCATCCCTAGGGAAGGAATGGGTGGACTCACTCTACACATTTTCCTCAAACATCTTGGACATTGTATTTTCTTGAGATCCCTCTTTCGTTTCTTCTGGAATCGGAGTAGGTACGTCCAATTCTCTTTCCCTTGTTGGCTCATTTCTTGGATACATTGTATCCCTGACCCGGTTAGTAGCCCTTAGCTTGGCTTCATGAAGCTATTGACATTCTTCTACTAAGGCCCTAGCGCCTTCAAGCTTCCTTATCTCCTCTTCGGCATTTGGGTACTCACTAACTCCTTTAGGGGTTGATGGCCTTTCCCTTTGCTCCTCTAGGTCAGGCTCTTTGTGGTTGATAGCTTAATCCCCTTCTTCTCTCGATTGGGTGGATCCAGTGTCGATCGTATCTTCTTCGGATCCATCTTGGATTGTGACCCTTGTGTCACCCTTACCAACTTTTTTCACTCTTCTCCTACGGCCAGTTCTGGAAATGGTCGCATCTGCTCAATTCTTCCCCTCGTCTCCCAATTGGGCTTGGGCTCGTGTCAGGACATTGAGTGGTGTGATATTTCCAGGCTGTACACTAATGGTTCAGATGGTGGCCTAATTAGAAGTGGAAGTCAAACCACTTGTGTGGTATGGAAAATCCTTGATCAAATGATCAACACCACATTTAGTACAGGTGAGTACTGGCATGCCATTAGGCAAAGTTGTCAATTATTGGGGTTAGTGCGTATGAACCACATTCTTGTTTGGGCACTCAGGGATTTGATGCGGCCCACCACAGCCAAAACATTGTAGTGGTCCTCTCCTCATGTTTGAGTTCATGTCCTTACCCTTCCACTGCACCGTGGTTTGAAACATAGGTACTGGCGTGTTATTCTGTAGGACATAGAATTTAGGTACGACCTCCACAACTTCCTCATAGTACTCTCCACAAAGTTCTACTTCACGTACCATATCAATATCTTATGATGGCTCTTCAATCAATACTAGGTTGATTTTAGCCTACGGTGGTTGTGGTGGCAGAATAGGTGGTGGTAAAGGTGAAGTGTCCTGTACCCAAAACATCTCCCTAGGCAAATAGGAAGATTTGGGTTGTCCTACAGCTGTCTACAACTGTAGTGATTTGTCCAGTTGGTAAGGCCAATGGAGTTCTAGGTGCCGGCAGCTGTGCAACTGTTTGGAACCTTGGATATCTGCACATTGAAGTGTCACGATTCCCTAATTTTACACTGTGCATAATAGAGTAGTGGCCTTGCTCTTAACTATGGACATTCGGTAGTAGTGTGATTCAATCGACACATGGAGCACCACACCAATTCCCTATGGGGGTAAAGATGGTTATGCCCATGCCCAGATGTTTCTCTTCCCTCCTTTACCTTCAATTTCTCTAGTATTGCATTACTAAGCTCGTCCACAGTCATGTTTCTGACTTGCTTGCTCTGAGTTCCAATCTCTTGGTGATTCGAAACACGTGAAGTCGTTGTTGTCGAAGATATTCTGGCATCTTCCGGTTGCGGCAATTCCAGCGTATTATCTTCATATTCAATTGTGCCAGCTTGTAACAAGAGTGGCTGGTCGGGCTAGTACCAGATAATCATGCATCTCGTGGTCTCTAACTCCTCTTCGGAAGCAAGGTAACTGATCATCAGTTAGCCTATCATGTAGTTACACCTTGAATTTAAGTGCTTGAGTCAAGACACATAATCTCTCATCATCGACTCCATTTCCTTTTGTTCGATATTGTGCAGCTGTGCCACAAGGCTCCATCTGTCACCACTTGTGGCAAAGCTAGGCACGAACACATTCTTGAGTCGTGTGAAGTTAACCTTATCCTCGGGTTTGAGGGTTCGGAACCACTGATGCACTTTCCCTTCTAGGGTCAGTGAGAAAGCATGAATCATTGTCACATCACTAACAGGCCTGCAGGTTTCGCATGTGGATTCACGTACAAATCTTAACCCAAGAGCCATAGTATTGTAAACACTATGACTTGTCATAACCCAAATACTATTGTAAATATTGTAAATACTAAGACTTATCATAACCCAAATACTATTGTAAATAGTATAACTTCTCATAATCCACTAACCTTGGTAAAAGTTCTATAAGCTCTTTTCAATAAGGACACCCACTTGTTCTAAGTCCTTGTGAGGGATTATCTTTTCTACTTGTGGTGCTTTTTCCATGTGTATTGCTCTAGCCCCCTTAAACAAAGAGGACTCCCATTGAATCTACTACATTTGCCTTACAAGTTGTGTGACAGTTTGTCATGCGTGCAACATGAGTCTTGAGTTTGTTCCATCATGGCCCTATGCTTGAGATAAAGATGGCACTCCAAGAAATCTCTCCCAAGAGCCTTTTTGAAAATATCTACACAATTCTCTGTCATTGGACAAGCCCCACCTCTCCGTCCATGGATAAGCTCATGCATATAATGATATTGTATCTTAATGTGCTTCGTACAAGCATGAAACACTAGTTTCTTGGTATAATCATCATGCAACTCTGATTGTTTTGATGGCACAACAACACTATCACTCCCTTTTGAGCAACATCTAGTCTCCTAAAATCCTTCTTAACTAGACTGCTTCACATCATGCTTGTATTTACTCGGCCTCTAGAAGAAAGTGCCACATAGAAATTTGTATCTGACGGGCTTTTAGAAAGACCAATACTTACAAAGAAAACATCTATCTATTAATACCATGCTCAAGGGACCTATTTCAGCCCATACAATGCCTTCTGGAGTCTGTACACTTTGATTTTTAAATTGGGTATCTCAAAACCATGGGGCTGCGCCACATAAACCTCCTCCTTGACATGACTATTCAAAAATATTGACTTCACATCCATTTGCATTATTGGCCACTTACCCCATCAAGCTCGTTTGATAGGTTGTTGACGGGAAAGAAGGTACAGCTTGGCACCTTTCCTCCAGACAACTCCCACTTGCTCTCGTTAAAAGTTGAAAGTTGCGTTGGATGGGCCATGTTGAAAGTGTGCAAAACGATACGTATGTGTCCTCTGCCCAATTGTTTGAATACTTGACTGACATACCTGAACTTGAGGGGCATCTTTTTGCCTTTTCGTTTGTGACAACACCCTTAGAGAAATCCCCAATATAGTTGGCACTATCCTTTAAGTCTAGATTGTTACTATAATGTATCAACTTAACAACAATAACAATGCCTCCTCTGCAGCTAGAAAGGGAGGTAAGGGTTCGAATCTAACCACTCCTATCATCCATGGCATGTCATGTTTTCCTAAATTAATGACAACTAGTCCTTAACTCGCACGTTACTGTGGTATGTAAAAAGCAAGCGAAATTTGTTGCCATATATATATAGGCAGTGATGTGTGTGAACACACTTAGGACCGCTGGGGCACTTTTTCCCTCTTTAGGAGGTTTTTCTCCTCGGCTTGTATATACGCCCATCTTTCTAGGGCTAACTTATCTTTTGTACATTGACACAATCTAATACTTTTTGTGTTGTGTGCATTCTTGCTTCTTCTTCTCCAAGCTTTGTGTGCTTTCCTGCAACCCTAATTCCAACAATTGGTATCAGATCAGGCATCGGCTCCCAGGGCTACGCCGCCAGCACCCTCCGACTCACGTTCTCCGATTGAGGTGAGCTTTCACGAGCGCTTCCAGGTCCCTATACTCTGCAAATAAGCCTCAGAAATCGCATCTGAGGTCGTTTCAGGCTCCATTTTTGCATTTCAAGTTCTGCACAAGTGTTTTCGTCATTTTCTGCAGAAATTTCGACAGTGCAATTTTTTGCAAAACAGGCATACGTACTCTATTATGGACCGTGCTACATAGCACGAGTTGTTTTCTGTTCAGTCTTTGCTTCATTACAGGTAGCTTTTGCATCAGTTTCAGTCAGTGGCCATGGCTGATAACAACAATGATGTATTTCGCATGTTATCTGCTGATGACAAATTGGATGGAGACAGCAACTACCCACTTTGGGCATACATGATGCAGCATGTTTTGGTTGCAAAAGGAGTGTGGAACATTGTGCAGGGTATGGATGTACGTCCAGGTTCTGTGGATGTAGGATCTGTTGAGGATGTTGCAGGTTCTAGCAGCTCTACTGTTGCAGCTGTTTTACCCACTGCTGAACAAGCTCGTTGGGATGGTAAAGATGCGCAGGCTCATGCCTTGATTGCACTTTCTGTCAAACGTAACATCACCCCACATATTCGTTCAGCTAAAACAGTAAAACAGGCTTGGAATATTCTAGCTGGTTTGTATGCAGGTCGTAAATAACGAGGCAAAAATCGCTTACCTGCATAAAGAGCTAGAATTGAAGATTATGCAAGAAGATGATGACATGAATGTTTTTCTTGCTGAGATTAAAGATCTCAAAGAACAGTTGATTTCTACTGCAGGTGAGATTATTCCTGATCATTCTCTTGTGTGCAGACTGTTCTTGATGCTTTACCTGAGACATATCAGACTTTTGCTTCCACGTGGAGACTTCTTAATGAGGACAGACCTGATGCTGTCAAGTATGATACTTTAGTCAACAAGCTCTTGCAAGAAGCACAGTCCAGGCAAAACAGGGCCAGGCAGCGTGCAGTTGATCAAGCATTTATTGCTGCCCACAGCAGCAGAGAAGAAGTGGTAAGGCAACCCCTTCCACTGTTTCTTCTCCTATTAGTAGGTCTGCAACTTCTTCTCCTTCCACAGGTAGCAACAATAAGTCTGAGAAGGCTCTTGATAAAGGCAAGAAAAAGACCAGGTGCAACTATTGTAAGGCAAATGATCATGTCATTAAGAATTGCCCTAAGCTAAAGGCTAAAGAGGCAAAGAAGAAAGAGTCAAATGCAGCCACAATAGCGGATGCTTCTACAAATGCAGATTCAGCAAATGTTGTGCAGGATACAGAATGGGCGTTTAGCGTGTATTGCCAGTATCACCCATCTGTACATGATGCATGTTTGGCAATTTCTGTTGACTCTAATGTATGGTATTTTGACAGTGGTGCTACAAAGCACATTACTTCGCATTGTGATATGTTCACTTGTCTTGAGGCTGTCTCTAATGGGAATACTGTCACATGTGCCAATAATGCTTCTTACCCAGTGAAGGGCATTGGTAAAATTATGCTTACTGCTGCAAATGGCAGCGCTTTCACACTTTCAGATGCTTTGTATGTGCCAGGGATAAAGAAGAATCTATTGTCTGTCTTCTCTGCGCTTGCTAGACTTGGATTTGTAGTCAAATTTGTGGATGACAGATGTACTGTTCATGATTTGACTTCTGGTGATACGATTATTGCATCTGGCACCTTGTTTCGTGGGCTGTATAGGCTCAATTCTTATGACAAGTGTGTGGAAGATTCAGCAAATGCAGTTTCTGATAAAAAGGCAGTTTCAGATGCAAAACTATGGCATGCTCATTTTGGTCATCTGAACTTTGCTAGTTTGCTGCGTTTGCAGAAATTTGATATGGTTGCTTCATTGCCCCCTCTTGAGGCACCATTGAAACATGTTTATGAAGGCTGTATTTTGGGCAAAATGCAGTGTTCTGCGTTTCCAAAGGATGGTTCTGTGGGGCCACTCGCAAATTGCAACTTGTACATAGTGATGTATGTGGGCCTATGCAAACTCCATCATTTGGTAAACACTTGTACTTCGTGACTTTCATTGATGATTACTCGAGGCATGCATGGGTATATCCACTGAAGGCAAAGTCCGAAGTGTTTTTGTGCTTCAAACAGATTTTTCTTATGGTTGAAAATGTATCCAATTGTACTGTGGGCACCCTCCGTTCTGATCGAGGGGGGGAGTACTTGTCTAAAGAGTTTGATGCATTTTTGGCTAGTCGTGGGATAAAACACCAATGTACAGTGCCGTATACCCCTCAGCAAAATGGTGTTGCTGAGAGAAAAAACAGGTCACTTATGGAGATGGCACGATGTATGGTCAAGAGCCAAGCTTTGCCACATGCGTTTTGGCTTGAGGCTGTCATGTGTGCTACATATGTACTCAACAGGTGTCCCACTAAGGCCTTGCAATCTATTACTCCATATGAAGCTTGGCATGGCAGGAAACCTTCTATTGGTCACTTGCGTGTCTTTGGTTGCTTGGCCTACGCTTTAGTGCCTGTGCAACAACGCAGAAAATTGGATGATAAGGCTGTCAAATGCATTTTTGTTGGTTACAGTGCTGAGAGCAAGGGTTACAGATTGTATCATCCGCAGTCAAAGCGTATCTTGATTAGTCGAGATGTTGTTTTTGTGGAAGATAGGTGTGAGCTCACGGGATGTATTTGATACGTTGTTGCCTCTATTTACAGGCGGGAATTCAAATGTAAGTCCTAATGAGGCAAATATTCAGCCTATGCAGATTTCAAACGACATCATAGATCAGCCTATTTCTGATGCAGATTTACAGGATATAATTCACGAGGATAGGGCTGAAAATGAGCAGACTAGAGGTATGCCTAAATGGCTGGTGCAAACCTTGCGTGATAGTAAAATTGATGCACCTATATCTAGTCGTACTCGTTCAGGTTTTCAGCATGCCTCTTATGCATCAGATTGTTATGCTTTGGCTGTGTCTAGTATGTGTGAAGAGGAAGAACCTCTCTCATTTGATGAGGCACAAAATTCAGAAAATTGGTTGGTTGCAATGCAAAGTGAATATGATGCTATAATGAAGAATGGTACATGGTCTTTGTGTGATTTGCCTATTGGTAAAAAGGCCATTGGATGTAAGTGGGTTTTTAAATTGAAACGAAAGCCAGATGGCAGTGTTGATCGCTATAAGGCTAGACTTGTTGCAAAGGATTATGCTCAAGAAAAGGGCATTGATTTTGATGAGACCTTTGCTCCCACTTGTCGTATGACTACCATTCGTAGCATTTGTGCATTGGCAGCTCATAATGGTTGGAATATACATCAGTTGGACATAAAGACTGCGTTCTTGAATGGAGATTTGCATGAGGAGGTGTATGTATCGCAGTCTCGTGGTTTTGTTCAAAAAGGGCAGGAAAACAAAGTGTGCAGGTTGAAAAAGGCTTTATATGGTTTAAAGCAAGCTCCACGAGCTTGGTATAAAAAGATACATGCATATTTGACTGCACATGGTTTTCAGAATAGTCCAACAGAAAGCACTTTATATGTTAAATGTGTGGATGATGTACATCTAATCATTGCTCTCTATGTCGATGACATGCTACTCACAGGACCAAATGAAAGTCAAATTGCTGATTTTAAGGCTGATTTGAATGCCTCTTTTGAGATGTCAGATTTGGGGCATTTGCATCATTATTTGGGGATACAATTTAAGCAGTGTGATGGAGGTATTGCTTTGTGTCAGACAAAGTATATTGAGACATTGTTGCGGAGATTTGGCCTTGAAGACTGCAAGCCTATTGCTACTCCAATGGAGACAGGTTTGAAGTTGAGTCTTCATGATGCTGGAGATCGCTTTGATGTCACACTCTATCAGACAGCTGTTGGTTGCCTCATTTATGTATGCATTACGAGGCCGGACATTCAGTTTGCAGTCTCACAGGTGAGCAGGTTTATGCATAGCCCAGGGTCTCAGCATTGGAAGGCAGTTAAACGCATCTTTCGCTACTTGAGTGGCACCATACATCTTGGGTTGTTTTATCCCAAGGGGGGATCGTTGCCGCCAAATTTACATGCTTTTTCGGACTCAGATTGGGCTGGTTGCTATGATACAAGAGTGTCCACAAGTGGTTTTTGTTTCATGCTCGGTAGCTCATGCATATCTTGGTTGAGCAAGAAGCAACCTATTGTGGCCACTTCTAGTTGTGAAGCTGAGTACAGGGCAGCTTTCACAGAGCTACGGTTGAGTGTGTGTGGCTCAGACGGCTTATGTGGCTGACTTGGGTGTTGGACAGAAGTCTGCCACCTCTATCTTCACTGACAGTCAGAGCGCATTGGCAGTTGCGAGAAACCCAGTTTTTCATGCTCGCACAAAGCACATTGAGGTGCATTATCACTATGTCAGGGAGAGACTCTCAACAGGAGAGATCAGCTTGGCCTATGTGCCAACACAGGACAACCTCGCCGATCTTTTCACAAAGGCGCTTCCTCGTGAGAAGTTCGAAGCTTTCCGCAAAGCTTTGGGCTTGCTCCCCTTTGTGGACTGATCTACTTTGGGCATGGCACTCCCTACACATGAGTGCCAGCTCTCGTTCACACCATCACTCCCAGGGGGGATTTGTTGCTATATATATAGGCAGTGATGTGTGTGAACACACTTAGGACCGCCGGGGCACTTTTTCCCTCTTTAGGAGGTTTTTTCTCCCGGCTTGTGTATACGCCCATCCTTCTAGGGCTAACTTATCTTTTGTACATTGACACAATCTAATACTTTTTGTGTTGTGTGCATTCTTGCTTCTTCTTCTCCAAGCTTTGTGTGCTTTCCTGCAACCCTAATTCCAACAGCGAACTTATTGTAATTAGACAGCCGATTCCTCCACGTTTGAGAATCTCTTTTATCTCCTCTCCTTGTGCCAAAGTTGTCCATGGTTAATATGTAATACAACCACATAAAGGGTTTTTGAGCTTAGTTTAATCGTAAGCATGTAGAGTGGTGTTCCCTCTTCTTGACGGGAGATGATGCTCGAGGCTGAAGATCCGTCGTAGCAAATAGTTATGCGTACTCTGCTCGTTTTACTCTGTCACTCGCTATGCTAGTTGCCCTTGCGCTGAATTCTTCAGGTTTTCCGCAAGCTTTAATGCACATAATGACGTAGTGGCGAGAACGCAATAGCGCGAGAAGCTTGCTGGCGATGGCGCAGAAGCAAAATCGTCTCATGTGGTAGAATTCTCTCCTCTGTTGCGGTGTAGGTTTGGATACAACCCCAATGCTGATGCTGGAGAGAAAAGACAGGATTAGTAGGAAGCTGCAGCACATGCGTCGCTATGCATTCTCTCCACTTGCCAGACTATGCCAACCCTACAATTGAGCTTAGCAATGGCGGGCAAGGGAAACCCCGATGTGTTCTCCAAGCAGAAAATTTGGATACAAAGTGGCTGTGTAATTTCA
The DNA here is from genome assembly GCF_041138505.1 of Cibotium barometz. Taxonomy (NCBI): domain Eukaryota; kingdom Viridiplantae; phylum Streptophyta; class Polypodiopsida; order Cyatheales; family Cibotiaceae; genus Cibotium; species Cibotium barometz. Next base: position 14,064,125 of record NC_141107.1, read on the forward strand.
GATCATGCGGCGGAGTTACTTGGAGCAGGGAAAAGACCTAGGGTTCTGTCTGAGGAACAGAAAGTCTAACCCTGATGATAGCTTCTCATCACCATCGGCAGGGTTGCGGGGAGAAACCGTGATCCCTTCATCGCGCTGATATGCCGCGCGGCTGCAGTGGATAGGAGAAACCCTAATCACTAATTTGTGATAGGGTTGTAGGGTCAGTAGGAACTTTGATTCCTTCATCGCTATTATGCAGTAGGTTTGCGGGGGACAACAGAAACCCTAATTTTTCCATGGCCGTACAGCAATGTTGCGGGGAGCAGGAGGCACTCTAGCGTTGATGGTAAGTTCTCCATCGCTATTGCTCAGGTAGGGCAGGTTATGTTGAACAGGAGAAACGCTGATCCGGAAACCCTTATGCTGAACAGGAGAAATTGTAATGTTGAAACAGAGAAACCGTAATGTTAATGGTGGAGATCAAGCAGAATCTGGCAGCGGCACCATCACGAACAGTGCCAGGAGATTTAGGAAGGGGGGATTTAGAGCTGGAGAGCTGTGAAGAATGGCCTGAGATGCCATCTCCACATCCCCCGAGGATCAATGTCCTCGAACTCAAGTCCCAAATTATAAAGCGAGTTGGCTCAAAGCAAGCCAGCAAATATTTCTCTCTCTTCCGAAGCTTCATAGGCTCCCTCCTTAGCAAGCAAGAGCTTGACAAGCTCGTAGTTGTCACTATTGGCAGGGAGAATGTGGCCCTTCACAATCAGCTCATCAAAGCTATCATTAGCAATGCTGTTAGCTGCTCACATGGCCCTCCACTTCTGCCCCTGCAGGATGTCTCTAAACCCGTCAAAGGTGTTTGTCGCTACAAGCCGCCTTCCTTCACTATCGATGATGATGATGATGCACTCCAACCCTCCCCATCTATCTTGTCAAATGGGGACTCTTTCCTCTTTTCTCCACATACCTGTACTCTTCGAAATCGGGATCTCAAGGCAAACAAAAACAGGCCGAGCCCATGTGGACCCCGAGAGGAGCACTCAACCCCTGACTTGTCCAGACCCATGCAGCAGTTGGGAGGTGCAGCAAAGCAGTTGGATAGTGATTCAAATACTGAGCTCATGCCTCCCTCGAAGCGGCTTAGGGTTCGTGAAGCCATGTCAACTGAAAATGCTAATGCAGAAGAATCCCGCCTGAAAGAATCCGGCCTTTTAGTCCTTGAGGGGATGGTAAAGGAGGAGAGGAAGAAAGCCCTACCATCAACTGGTGAGTCAATCCAAGCACCTTTAGGAATTGCTTTTTGTTCTGGGAGTGTAAGTGCTGCCGTGCGGAGGTCTCGTCTGCAGCCTTTCCCAGCACATCTTCTGGTACAGGATGGTGCAGAAGAGGAATTTTTGGATTCCACTGACTTGCCTGATGCTGGGACCATGCACAGAAAGATGGAACAGATAGCAGCTGTAGAGGGTTTAGAGGGTGTGAGTGGGAATTGTGCAGATATTCTTAATCTCACTTTGGATTCATTCCTCAAGGGGCTCATAAAAGCATGTGTGGATCTTGTGGGAAGCAGAGCTAGGAAAGCCGACCATCAAAGGCCGGTTCTTAGTGGCACCACATGGGATAAGAATGTAAGGGAGGATATTTTCTCTGGCAGGAGCCTTCATGGTAAAAATGGGGTGTGGCCTGGGCCTGTAGCTGAAACCTTCAAAACGGATAGAGAGAAGGTTCGAGCTCCAATATCCCTTATGGACTTCAAGGCAGCAATGGATTTGAATCCCCAGCAACTCGGGGAAGATTGGCCTGTACAGTTAGAAAAGATCTCCTTTCGTAGATATGATCAGTAGTCCAGCACAACAAAGCTGATCTTCTCTGTTTTTTCCCATTTCAAATCACTAACCCTTCAGTTATATACCTGTCAAGGCATCTCCATGAGAAGACTTTTGGAAGCTGTAGAATTTTGGGATTCTATGGGGAATTGTCCCCTTTGTATGAAGATCACAGTTTGCTGCATTCTGAGTAGGTAAGTAAGGAGGCGTTAGGATTCATTGCCACATAATAGAGAGGTGGGAAAAGAGGCTGTCGTTTAACTGTTAGGATTGCATTTGTAAACATGATTCATCAAATACTTCACATTTCAGACGTTTTGTACAATTGTCCTAGACTATATCTTGCATGGTTTCACCTATGTGATTCACAAACCGGAGGTTGGCTTGCTCTTTGTATCATAAGTTAAGATGGCAGATAGGGCAGTTTTCACGTAGTTGTACTCTTTGCCCAAGCCAACACGATTGTGTGTAACAGATGCAACTTTTCCTTTTGAAAGTGAGTTTTACTTGTTCTTCATTGCTCTGGTATTGCAGCAAAGTATTGGTATAATGCATGGTGTTTATTCAAAAATTTTAGGACTTGGAAACTGGCAGGCAACTTAGGCTGGTTGCTGACGTCTCTCCCGCTGCAGTTGGAGATCAAATCAGCACTGTAGGATGCTGGAGATGAGCATGGAAGCTTTACACACTCCAACCCACCCTTTTAAAGGCTCGCTGACTGGACTCCCACTTCATGCCTGTCAGCTTGGAGGGGCAGGTGGGCAGATAATAGAGCAGGCTGGTTACACACACCTCTGCCCATTGCTGGTAGCTGATGTCTCTCCCACTGCAGTTGGAGATCAAATCAGCACTGTAGGATGCTGGGGATGAGCATGCAAGCTTTACACACTCCAACCCACCCTTTTAAAGGTTCGCTGACTGGACTCCCACGTCATGCCTGTCAGCTTGGATGGGCAGGCGGCGGGCAGATAATAGAGTGGGCTGGTTACACAATTAAAGAAGAAATTAACACTGTAGGTTGCTGGGATTGGGTGTGCAGGCTTCACACTCCCCCAACTTGCCCATCAAAAGGCTCACTGCTGCGACTGTGGACGAAGCTTGGACGGCCATTCACACCTAGAAATGGGAATGGCTGGCAGATAATAGCCAATCAGGAGCATGAAAATCGCTGCCAGTTTGGTGCTGTTGCCTTTTCTTTAGCGGGCCTGGATGGGCACCCTTTCGGCTAGAGCACTGTTGACTCACCATGATGAAACTTACTTTACCTGCCAGTTCATGATGAGTGGGTCGGATATGTCAGATGTGTTTGCCCAGCCTTACTGCACTTCTACAGAGCTCATTCTTCAGCAAGCATTTGTATTTGCAGATAAGATGGAGAGGGAAACAGTTATGCAAACTAGATGTAGGTTCTTTTTAAAAAAAGCTGGTAAGATTTTTCTCCTATGTGTTAGTATTCATTAATGTCATGGGAATGATGTGTTAGAAGTAGTGTGTGTGTTTCTCAAGTTTGCAGGGAACAGTTTCATGCCTCGTTAATTAATGCTTGTATTTTCCAAGCAACCTTGAGGTTGTCAAGCTACATGTCTTCGACATTTCTGAGCATGGATTGACCTTTTTCAGTTTAAAGTATTGGGAGTTACGTTAGTTCTATTGTGATGTTTGAGCACATCTTGTTTTATTGTTTTTGGTTTAGAAAAGACAAGGCAGGATGGTTGAATGTCAAGGCATGATGTAGCTAGCAGCACCAGAGAATGCAATTCTAGGCTTGTACCAATGTCACTATTTGATGATCCTGTTAGGCTGTATGTTTGTTTGGAGGATGCTAGCCTTTGTCGGTAAGAGTAAAAGCCCGTGTGGTCATTTCATGATAAACTAAGAGGAGCTTGTTTGCTAAAAATGCTGCTATGTTTTAAGATGTTGAGTGGACCCTGGATGCACATGGACATCATGCTCAAGAATTAATGCAAGATTGGTCAATTACCTTGTGGTAGAGGGACACCCACATGAAAAGGAATGCTTGGAATGTAATCAAGTTGGGTATACAGATGAACAGGACAACTAGTGTTGTGCGTTTATGTCCCCATGCTGCTTGTGAAAGCAAAACATTTTTATGGAAACACTAATGGGATCATCAACTGAGAGAATGAGCTAGTGCTAACAATCAAAGTCATGTCAGCACTTGAGGAGTGCAAGGAGTAAATAAATATGGCTGATTTGGATTATTTTTGGCCAATGGAGTCATTCTCCATCCATTCGCTTTTTGAGTAGAGATGGTAACTTGAGGACCAACTGCAATGTAAGGGGATACTTAGAAATGCTTAGATCACCATTAACGAGTCACTATATTTGTAGACTCTGCTTTCAATCTCCAATCAAGACTAAGACATCATTCCAATTGGTGTACCAATTGTTACAATCTCGTAGATTCAACATGACCAACCAAATGAACATGAAAATATATTGACAAGCCATACATGTGAAAATCTTGCAAAAGACCACACTTTATGCACAAAAGCAAAAAATATCCATAGCTCCAACATCAAGCATCCAAGGACTCTTTTAACACGAGCTCATCCTTTTTCCATAGAAATGCAATGTTTGCCTAACTCTTTGCATGAAGCCCATGTTTCATGTCTCTGTGAACACATCAATGATCGTGTCTCCTGGACTTGTAAAGATAATTTATCAGAAACCTGCAAATAATTTAAGGTTAAAGAAAACATTCATAAAGAAACATTCATAGACTTCTACTTAATATAACACACCCTTTACATCATACATAGCTTACCTACTTAAGCTTATATTCCTCTATGTACCTCCATGAACAGTGGCATATTGAAAAAACAACAATTGTTCCTCTCCAATCTTACACCCTCATCTAATTGCTACCGACCATACAGGGTTATGGATATTTCTTAAAAGCTTGTGCCTTATTGTAGGGGAGAGGCTCGCAATTATTGCGAAAGAAAGAGCATAACATGGTCATTCAACCTTTACGAATGGAAACACACTGTTCAAGTCAAGGGCTTACCTTAGCCTTGTTGAAGCATATATCGTTGGTTCTTGCCTTCGAGTCACAACAAATGCAACTTCCCATTGTGGGTGCACTAGCTCATCTATCGTATCCTCACTCCATTGTCACACTAGAATGCTCCTTGCCAGGAAGAAGAAGAAACTAATTAAAGAGGAAAACCTATAATCAAACCTTTTCAAGTATGCATCCATCTAGTGAGCATGAATTCAAAAGCATACAAGCAAGAAAGAGGAGGGAAGAAGGAGAGCTTACAGAAAAACTCTTGCAAGGGAATGATTATGTCTTGCTTATTGTTAAAAATGACTTATATACAAATGACTACTTTTCACACACTAGGCCGACAAAACTTAAAATTGGTATGACCTCTATTACTAGTCTTAATCAATGATGTACACTAAGTCCATAGAATTTCCCTGGTTGACATTATTGTCTCTTTATATATTGCAGCATCATCTTACAAAAGGTAAGTGCCCATTTGCACAAGTAAGATGGCGAAGCGCGCCTTATGGTAGGTCGGGCATACAAAACCATATTAACCTACGAAATGGTTGACATACTCCCCTTCCTAATGGTGACCACATCCTTGCGTCACCCAAGTTGAAGCTACTCTATCGAGAAGTGGATGGTGTGGATGGTCTAAGATACTCCATGGAGTTAGCAGGACGAGGTTAAGTTGTTAGTTCGGGACCAAGCTAACCGGATGTAGGGCAAAGTGATGGGAAACTTTGGAAAGCCCTAATGGCAAGCAACTTGTCAAGGTGGCACGAAAAGTGATAGATGAGTAAGGGTTATTTATGCAAGGTCTCCGTTAGTTGTGGAACTAGTATGGAAAGGCAAGTAGAGATTCTTAATGCGAGGTCTCCACTAATTGTGGAAGTGGTGTGGGCCCTTCAACATGAGGTAGTTGTTTGGTAGAAGTGGCCCGCACCTTGTGATTGGTGAAACAAATGCCAAGACTCCATATAATGATTGGCATGGGGGTGGATGGAGGTTCGGGATATTATGGCACGATAGGGTATCATGCACAAATCACATAGCGTGAATTTGAGAGATTAGGCTTTTGTGTGATGAATACGTCATCCATGGCAAGGTTTTTTTGGTGTTGAATCGGAGTCGAAGCAACAAAGGATATAATCATGGAAGCTTGTTGGAGGTACAAAAAGAATGTGGGTGTGGGATCCCACTGCCCCCACCGCGCACCGGATTCCCGATTGCTGGCCAACGGAAGCAGCTCCGTCTTGCGCGGGGCAGGGTTTCCCACTCGGGGCCTCGCCCTCGAATGTCCGGGCACGAGACTAAGCTGGTGGTCATTCCGAAAACCGAAACCGGGAAATTTTCCATGCCCGAAAAACGGGGACGATTCCACCATTTTGAATTTCTTAATGAATTTTTCTAACAAGGTCAAGATACTAAACTAACCTTCATCTGAATAAACCAGATAGAAGGGAAACTATTACAGACTTAACTTGAAGGAATCAAAGTTTTTTTCCTAATTGAATCAGGCACAGCCGTTGATCTATTCATTTGAGAAGTCTTCAGGTTATTATTTAACTATTCGAGTTCTAAGCGTATTCCGATTGATCAATTTTATTATTAAAACTCGATCGATTCCAGCCTACTAACCCCATCCGGCCCATGGGTTAGCCACCGCCCAACCACTGGAATTGGTAGAACCAGACAAGTACTCACCCACCCATAATTGAATGTCTTTCTTAACTTTTGCTTTAGAATACAGATACGCACACACTCCTCTTTAAACTTTAATTTATAAAACAATCCATTGACAAACAATTATTGGTTACAGATGCCATAACTCAAAATTCCCATTCAGTCTTTCTATGCATAGAATTTAAATCTAATGAAAATCACTCTTGTATAATAAAAAATAATAATCAATATGCATCTTTCTATGCATAGAATTTAAATCTAATGAAAATCACTCTTTTATAATAATAAAAATATTCAATATGCATCTTTCTATGCATAGAATTTAATTTTAATAAAAATCACTCTTTTATAATAAAAAAATAATCAATATGCATCTTTCTATGCATAGAATTTAAATCTAATGAAAATCACTCTTTTATAATAAAATAATAATAATCAATATGCATCTTTCTATGCATAGAATTTAATTTTAATGAAAATCACTCTTTTATAATAAAAAAATCAATATGCATCTTTCTATGCATAGAATTTAAATCTAATGAAAATCGCTCTTTTATAATAAAAAATAATAATCAATAAAAATATTTCTACTATGCATTTTTCTATGCCTAGAATGAAAATAACACTTTTAGAATACACAAACGATGGAGATTACTCTTTTTGAATAATAAAAGATAAAACTTATTTCACAAAATTTAAGAAAATTTTGCCATAACCTCCTTTGTATGGTTGACCATTTTTCAATTTTTCCTAACCTTAAATTACTTAAAAATTATCCCCAAATGGTTTAAAGCATTCTAAACTAATCAAATTCCACTTTTAAAAGAGAAACAATATGAAAAGTTTAATTCTAACAATTTGATTACTTAACTAGGATAAAGAAAGGCTGAATTTAAGAATGAAGAGAGGGGGAAAGCCTTTCCAACAAGGCATAGCATCAATTTTTTATTTTAAAGATAACAAAAATTAGAAAACCATTAAAAGAATAAAGAAAAAGTAGGATTTCTAACTTACATGAATTTCTAACAATTTGATTACTTAACTAGGATAAAGAAAGGCTGAATTTAAGAATGAAGAGAGGGGGAAAGCCTTTCCAACAAGGCATAGCATCAATTTTTTATTTTAAAGATAACAAAAATTAGAAAACCATTAAAAGAATAAAGAAAAAGTAGGATTTCTAACTTACATGAATTTCTGGGAGCTTTCCTTTGGCTTGATGGTTTGAGGGATCTACTCTTGTTTGCAACAAGAGTGGCCACCAATTCTTTAGAAGAGGGAATGGTCAAAAACTAATGAATTATTAATAAATTCACAGTTTTTGGCTCTGGGGGGAGGAGTAGAGTAACAATGCATAAAACACTATTAAGCTTCAACAAAGGGGGAGGCTTCTATTTATAGGAAAAAGTGAGCTTCTAACCAAGCAAACTGATTCTAGAATTTTCCAGATCAGTTTGGTCAATTTTTGACCATTTTTGGGTCAGTTTAGCTTACTTTTTGGAACTAGACTTGAATTAGGAGAGAGGAGAGATGAAATATCTCAATTTTTGGGAATTTAAAACTCCACCACACATGTGAAATAGGCGCCTCCTTCATGAGGGGGAATCTCCCACTCTGAGGTATCAAAAATTCATTTTTTCAGTATTTCCTTTGGTCCTTAGTCCACTCTTCATCTTATGTGAGTATTTACTCATTTTTGGGGGGATTTTCTTTATTTCTTCTATTTATCTCCTCCACACATTTGGATGAATCTGATTGGCCCCTCAAAACCTTAATTTAAAATTTTCAAAAAATCTCCCCTAGGATAAGGTCTTTTGAACAGATTATAATTGATTTCTAATGCACCTTCTGAAAATCTTTTTGAACTTTTGTTTCGGGGGAATTTATTTTAATAAGAAGAGATATTTTTCCATCCAAAAATATCTAAAATCTGAATAACCTGTCCCTAGAACATTTTCTCTCTCTAAGCCGAAATAGGTAGAAACAAGATCTTTTATATATCTGAAGAGGGATTTGATTACAAGGGAACTTTACTGGACATCTTGAGAGGCTGGGGAGGAATCTTACAGTGGGGGAGAGAGAGAGAGCTTGAGTTCCTTGAAACAAACACACACACACACACACACACACACACACACACACACACACACACACACACACACACACACACACACACACACACACACAAGAGTGCAAGACACAAGAGAGACGGATGGCAAAACTTTCTTCTTTCTTCTTCTCTTCTCTTAAAACCATATAACTAAAAGATAAAAGTACATACATAAAGGGAAAGTACTCTCCTACAACAACATACAAAGTAGTCGGTTTATAGTGTGAACCCGACTATATGAGCTGGCACTATAACTATGCCATTTCTCTAGTACTCCAAAGTGGTTGTCACACAACGTGCCATCCACTGGTGGCATATCAACCATAATTGCACCAATCGTGCTAGTGACATAAGTGCAGAAGCTATCACCCACGCGGGTCATCAATGTTCGTTGTAGCACTAGTTGAGCATGATATCTCAACACTCCCCTGAGCTCAACTCCACACACTGCACTCCAAGTAAGCTCCTAACCTTTTGGAGCTTCTCTGTGCCCAATGCCTTTGTGAAAATGTCAGCCACCTGAGCCTCTGTCTTGACATATACCAAATCTACATCACTGGCTAGAACCTTCTCCCTCACAAAGTGATAGTGCGCATCAATGTGCTTTATTCTAGCATGGTATATTGGGTTACTAGCCAACTGTATGCTACTCATGTTGCCACAATAAATGAAAAATGCTCTATCTACGAGCTCACCCATATCACCAAGTAGCTTTTGAAACCAAGCTACCTCATAAGTTGCCATAGCAGCACCCATGTACTCTGCCTCTGTACTCAACAAGGCAACTGTTGGTTGCTTCTTATTGCTCCAACTCACATCAGCACTCCTAAATGAGATCATAAAACCACTGGTAGATCTCCTCTCTGCAACACTACCAGCCCAATCACCATCTGTGTACCCATGTAGCTCTATCTCTATACCTAGAAAAGTCCATAATCAACTGTGGAATTTATGTACGTGAGAATCCGTCTAGTTGCATCCAAGATCCATTTTGATGAAAGTAACACTTTTATAATAAAAAATTATTCTTTTATGCATCTATTTATGCATAAAAATCCATATTGATCAAAGTAACACTTTTGTAATAAAAAAAATTAACTAATATGCATCTTTCTATGCATAGAATTTATATCTAATGAAAATCACTCTTTTATATAATTAAAAAAAACCAATATGCAGCATAGAATTTATATCTAATGAAAATCACTCTTTTATAATTAAAAAAAACCAATATGCATCTTTCTATGCATAGAATTTAAATCTAATGGAAATAACACTTTTAGAATAAATATATTTCTACTATGCATTTTTCTATGCATAGAATGAAAATAACACTTTTAGAATACACAAATGGTGGGGATTACTCTTTTTGAATAATAAAAGATGAAACTTATTTCACAAAATTTTAGAAAATTTTGCCATAACCTCCTTTGTATGGCTGACCATTTTTCGATTTTTCCTACTTTAATTTACTTAAAAATTAACCACAAGCACTCTAAACTAATCAATTTTCACTTTTAAAAGAGAAACAATATGAAAAGTTTAATTCCAACTATTAGATCACTTAACTAGGATAAAGAAGGGTTGATTTTAAAAATGAGAGAGGGGGAAAGCCTTTCCAACAAGGCATAGCATCCATTTATCATTTCAAACAAAACAAAAATTAGAAAACCATTAAAAGAATAAAGAAAATATAAGATTTCTAACTTACATGAATTCTGGGAGCTTTCCTTTGGCTTGATGGTTTGAGGGATCTACTCTTGTTTGCAACAAGAGTGGCCACCAAATCTTTAGAAGAGGGAATGGTCAAAAACTAGTGAATTATTAAGAAATTCAGAGTTCTTGGCTCTTGGGAGGAGTAGAGTAACAGTGCATAAAACACTATTAAGCTTCAACAAAGTTGGAGGCTTCTATTTATAGGAAAAAGTGAGCTTCTAATCAAGTAAACTGATTCTAGAATTTTTCAGATCAGTTTGGTCCTTTGGTCCTTAGTCCACTCTTCATCTTATGTGAGTATTTACGCATTTTTGGGGGGATTTTCTTCATTTCTTCTATTTATCTTCTCCACACATTTGGATGAATCTGATTGGCCCCTCAAAATTTAAAACTTTCAGAAAATCTGGATCCCTAGGATAAGGCCTCTTGAACAGATTATACTTGATTTCTAATGCACCTTCTGGTTGAACTTTTGTTTCGGGGGAACTTATTTTAATAAGAAGAGATATTTTTCCATCCAAAAATATTCAAAATTTGAATAACCTCTCTCTAGAATATTTTCTCTCGCTAGGCAAAAACAGGTAGAAACAAGATCTTTTATATTTCTGAAGAGGGATTTGATTACAAGGAAAGATGCTGGACATCTTGAGAGGCTGGGGAGGAGTCTTACAACATGCATTTCCCCGACTTTGTAATTCCCTGTAACACTTGGTCCAAAGCTCTTGGGCTATCTTTTGAGCAACAATCCATTAAAGATGATAAGCCTCCTCATGTTTGGAACCATTATTGACATGATTCTAATCAGTTTGAATATGATTGAAACTTATAATCATTGTTAAGCGACAAAAATAGCTAATAGAAACAATTCTTAAAATTGAGTTGGTTACATTACATCAGGTGAATTAGGCTTGGGATCTTCATCATGCTTGGGATCCTCACTAGCCTTGGGATCCTCATCAGACTTAGGTTCTTCATTGTTCACCTCCCTACCAGGTCCCGGCTCGGCCTTTGCAGTCTGCTTTGCGTCTGTCTTCTCTTCAGGATTCGGCTCTGCCTCTTCAGCTTGCTCTACCTCATCAGCCTTGGGATGTTCAATGATGTTAACCTCCGCATTGGACCTTGGCTCTACCTCTATGTGCTCAGAGGGCTTTGGCTCGCCCCCTATAGCCTGAAGGAGAACGTCGACGTGTGCAGGATTGGGGAATTCCAGCTGGTTCTCCTTAGACATCTCTGTGCTATTCTTTAGTATTAATCGTATCATGGTCACTCTGTACCGCTCACATAGTTCCTATCATAATTCTGTAATGCGGTTTGAAAAAACCAAATTCACAATGTCAAACCACAAATCTAGCTAAATCAATGTCCACCGGCGGATGATTCTTCCACTTACCTTGAACATGAAGATATTCATGGAGAAGAGACTCTGGAGAATATATTCTCTACATGTATCATCGATCTCCATCCACAGGAGTGTGAGTCTCCTTGCTTTGGCTTTCTATAGGCCGACTGCTTGTTTGGGGCCATATAAAATGGCCCCATAGCCCCTTGCTATTGTATCTTGTATCACTTTGGGATCTTGTGTATGCAGAGCAGTATGTAGAGCAGAGCTACATGCATATCTCTCTCCTTATCTTATGCTGTCTATTTTCTGCAATCTACTTACTCTTGTGGTCTCAGATTTGGTTATCATCTCCACTGCATATTTTGACATGGTATCAGAGAGCCCTAGGCTCTTGATAGATCTTGGGAGTTTTTGAGCAAGAGGGGGACTGCTGCGTTGCTGATTGGTGGATTGTTCGGGAAGAGAAGAAGCAAGAGGACGGCGGGTTGAGTTGCTGGACAACCACTTGCAGGTGTAAGTTTTTTTTCCCACCCACCTACCCTTTTCAGTTGCATCCCCACCACGATGGCAGATTTATTAGAGATGGCTGAGAAGCATGTGAAGATCCCAACACTCCCCACGTTCCCGGTGGACCGTTAGTTGGATGGGAACAATTACGGCATATGGAAGGTTATGATGGAGTCTGTGTTGGAGTCATATGACCTTGCTGATTTCATCGTTGTCGGGGTTCCATGGCTGGAAGTAGAGGAAGGGGAGTTACAGACAACCAAAAAGGACCACGAGGCATAGGCACAGATGTGGGATCGTGTCAACGCTAGGGTCCATTCATTTATCTTCCTCAACTGCACACCGCAAGTAATCAATCACATAAAGCATATAACGCTGGCCAGAGGCATATGGCAGCACTTGGCTTCTCTTTATAACGGGGTATTGCCCATGAAGAGGATTTCCTTGGAAGTATAGATGCGGGTTATGAACCCTGTAAAAGTCATCGACGATGCGGGAGCACATTAACAAGCTGCAGGCCCTTCAGCAAGAAGTCCTCCAAGTTGGGAAGAAGGAGATATCATCAGAAGATATGGCCATTACTTTGTTGTCCCACTTGCCTTCTTAGTATTCCACTTTCTACTCCTCTTTGATTACTAGTGGCAGGCTCAGCACCATTACATGGGAGGATCTTGTGCCCATGGTCTTGGACCAGGAGGAATGATTCACGAACCCTCCTCACAGCGGAGGTTGGGAGGCCTTAACTGGCCACTGGCTGAAAGGCCGAAATAACAACAAGGGCAAAGGGAAGGCTTCACCGGAGAAGTCTTTTGAGAAGAAGCCTGACATAGATCGAGAGAAACTGAAGGCCGAGAGGTCTTGCCAATGATTGTGCAAGAAAGGCCACTATTGGCGGAATTGTCCTAAGTGGACTGGGAAGAGTGCTAATTCTTTAGTCTCTCAGCCTGCAAAGACTCTAGCATTTGTGCACTTAGAGATGCTGGACTCATATGCTTCATCATCTTCGAGCAAGGAGGCAATTGGCACCGCAAAGGATACTCGGGAGTGGATTATTGACAGTGGTGCTTCCAGGCACATGACTCCTTCCCCCGAGACTTCTTTTTAGATCTTAAACGGCAGTCAGGTCGCATCTTCATTGGCGACAACTCCACCATTCCAATACACAGTGAGGGCCGGATGGACATTATTCCCAACGGCAAGGGGGGTAAGCATTCCTCCCATGTTCTTTACGTCCCTGCTCTTGGTTTTCATCTTCTGTCAGTGCATGAAGTATGCTTTCGGGTGGAATTTGAGGAGCATTCAGTTGCTCTACGGGACCGTGAGACTGGCCAGGTTGTTTGGGAAGGCGGTGTGGAGAATGGTATCTACAAGCTCTCTGCACTCTCCTCATCATTGACAGGTTCTCAGGTCAGAGATCTGTGGCACTTTTGTTTTGGCCACTTAAATGTGGATGCACTGCGGCGGCGAGCTTTCCGAGACCAGTTGGTGGTTGGCTTGCCAGATGATGCTGGCAGCAGGCAAGGATGTTGCAGTTCTTGCATATGTGGTAAGAAACACAGGGAATCCTTTCCGAAGCAGGCTTCCAGGCGGGCTTAAAATCCATTGGTGCTTTGAATGTTTACTTACAGGCCTAACTCAGGATGTGATCTTGGTATTGAATTAAGAGTCCACAGGATTCTCTTATCCAATTCTATAACGGCAAGGCTCCAATGGTTCCTGCAAAAGCAAAAATATCTAAACTAAGGCATCCCCTATCTATTAGATGCATATAACTAACAAGATAGAGGAGTAACGTACCCTGATTTGTATATGGAAAAATTAATATGGTAACCTCGAACA